>NW_028321843.1:0-7133 GCF_062004578.1 Staurois parvus | reverse complement strand
CGTCAGCTGAACAAACGTGTGTACATGTCAGGATGGCCTGTCCCATACATAGACCAATGTCTAGCCCAGCTCCAAGGATCCCAAGTTTTCACAGCCTTGGATTGTGCACAAGGGTATTGGACCATTAAGGTGAGTGAGGAAGACCAATACAAACTGGCCTTCAGTTTTGGAAATCGACAGTATTGTTGGGTGCGAATGCCTTTCGGATTCATAAATTCCGGACATGAATTTGCTGTGTTTATGCACAAGGCCATGCCAGACGCCTTCGAAAGGGGGACGTTGGCATATGTGGACGATATCTTGATCAAAAGTACTGATATGGCCAAGCACATTACAGAACTTCGGCATGTTTTGGGCCAATTGAAAGCAGCAGGAGTTAAACTGTCCTTACAAAAAGCCCAGTGGTGTCGCACAAAGGTAAACTTCCTAGGCCATGAAGTTACTGCTGAAGGTTTGAACCCACAAAAGAAGAAGGTAGAGGCGGTTCTAAACTGTAAAGTCCCTACTAACCTTAAAGAATTGAGATCATTCCTAGGTATGGTAAACTACTCGCGTAAGTTTATTGATAATTACGCCGAGATAAGCAAGCCACTGCTTCACCTACTGAAGAAGGATGTCGAATGGTCGTGGGGTAAGAAACAGGAAGACGCCATGAAGAAGTTAAAGGAACGTCTTACACAAGCGCCGTGTCTCGGATATCCCAAAGGGGGTAAAAACTTCTATCTAGAGACAGGGTTTACGCAGGTAAGTATGAGTTCCGTTCTTTACCAGAAACGAGATGATGTCAGTAAAGTGATTGCCTATGCCAGTAAAACGTTGTCCCCGGTAGAGGTAAAATTCAGTGACTGTGAAAAAGCTCTATTGTCCACCGTGTGGGCATTACAGAATTTCCGCAGTTACATTCAAGGAGAGAGAATCATTGTTGAAACGGCACACCAGCCTTTACAGTATTTAAAGAGTGAACGTATCAGGGGAGGAAATGTGTCTAATAGCCGCATCACTGCTTGGACTTTGTCTTTGCAAGGGTGGCCTCTTGAAATTCATTATAAACAGAACAAGGAAAGTCCAGTAGCCCAGGGCCTAGCCGAGCTCCATGATTGTTCCGCAACTACGCCTGCTATGGAGGCCCCGGACACTGACTTTTTGGAAGAACAACTGTTCTCTCCCTACAAGGTTTATGATGAAGAATACTGTAAACAGCTGCCGTGTGTATATGTAGATGGTTGTGCTTTTCATCATAAGGATGGGGAACAGCTCCAACTAGTGGCAGGTATTGGAATCGTTTGGACCCAAGGTGTCACCCCAATTTCTGTGGGATACAAACTTGGACCAAAAAGCAGTCAGGTTGCTGAACTCACTGCAATCCTTAGAGCAGTTGAGATGGCTATAGAGTTCAACATTAAAGAATGTGCCATCATAACCGATTCCAATTATGTCAGGAATAGTTTTGTGGAGTATTTCCCTAGGTGGAAGCGAAACAACATGACCAAGAGTAATCACAAACCCGTGAAACATGGTAAGCTCTTTTGTCACATCGATGAACTGGTAAGGTCCAATGATATCACCCTACACTTCAAGAAGACCAAAGGCCACTCCAAGGTTCTAGGTGCCGAGAAAGAAAGGAATGATCTGGCCGATTCTTTAGCCAAGGAAGGGGCAATCACCGGTAAATTGTTAGACATCGATCAATTTTTAGGTACCGTACAGGTTGAAGCCATCACCAGGCAACAGGCCAGAACAGCTGGTGATCCAAATACATTACAGTGGAGTCACGAATCTCCTAGTGAGGATTTAATTACTGCCCAAAAAGAAGACCCAATAATTGGCTTGTTTTATAGTCATATAGAAGATCCCAACCAAAATCCCATAAATAAGGAAGTATGTAGTGGGAAGGAGGATTTACGTATCTTAATGAAATCCAAATCCCAATTCACTTTGTACCAGGGATTGTTGATACGAACCTCAAAGGGTGGCGTACAACAATGGGTCGTCCCACTTAAATTTAGAGGTTTAATGCTACAGCATGCCCATGATGCTCCTACTTCCGGGCATCGTGGAGAGAAAATCACGTATGAGATCCTGCGGGATTATGCCTACTGGCCTCATATGTTACGTGATGTGAAGGAGTACTGCCAAGGTTGCCTAATATGTCCCCAATTTCAACCTACCAAACCAACTCACAGAGCACCTCTCCAGAAAAGGGGGATATGTATGCCTTGGTCAGACCTTCAAATGGATTTTATTGGGCCTGTAACAAAATCTTCACGAGGAAATCGGTATATGTGAACAGTTACATGTTTATTCACCAAGTATGTCGAATGTATACCAGCACCGAATAATAGCTCCGAGACATGTGCTGCATTATTAATAAATCATGTCTTTTCACGTTTTGGTCTCCCACAGAGGATAGAGTCTGACAGAGGATCACACTTCACTAGCGAAGTGATGGCCAAATTGTGGAAAATTTTGGGGGTTAAAAGGAAATTGCATATCGCCTATCGGCCAGCCTCTAGTGGTGGTGTAGAATGATACAATCAGACCATCGTTAACGTCCTTAAGAAATTTGTTAAGGAAACAGGCAAGGATTGGGATGTCAAACTTCCGCTGGTCCTGATGGCGTTGAGGGCTACTCCGAATACAGTTACAAAAATGTCATCCTTTGAACTGATGACAGGTAGACGGATGGTACTGCCCCAGCACTTATTGTATCACACTACAGATCAAAATTTGATCAATGCCACCACCACACACCAGTACATAGAGGATTTACGTAAACATTTGCAATATGCTTTTGCTTTTGCCCAGCGAAATTTGGAAAGAGCTGCAACTAGTGCTAAGACATACTATGATCTCAAAACCTCTAAGAAGGAATATGAGATTGGTGACAAGGTCTATCTATACAACTTCGCAAGAGACCAGATCAAGGAACGGAAATTCCTTCCATCTTGGAAAGGTCCGTTCTCTATCATTGATAAAATCTCTCCGGTCGCATATAAATTACAGATTCCCCGGTATGGTGAAATCAGTGATAGATGGGTGCACATCAATCAATTACGTGCTTGCCATCCGAAGTCTCAATTGCAGTTGTTGGAAGACTAACCCACCAGTTCCTATCTGGAGATATTGAGATCATTATTAAATTTCTTTTGAACATATATTATTTATCTTTTGCCTTACAGGATCCAGTAATATAATTTTATATATATCCAATACTTAAACTGTTCATTTTAATAATTTAGAAATGAAGGCCCAGACGATGACCAGACCGGCGATCGGAGGTGTCAATGACCAGACCCTAGAAGGAAGCTATAATGTCCTGTGGGAAAGACCAGATGCCAGAGATCGATCCGGAGACGATAACCTGATGTCCCAGGCCACCAAGGGCCAGTTCAGAGGAAAGGACCCGCCTAGGAGACCGTCTAAGAGACCTGTCGTGCGGAGGACCCATGGATCCCAAGGTGGATGTGCCAGGCCAGGCCGGCCTCATCGCAAAACCAGGATCGTCATCAGAAGTGTCCGTCTGAGAACGCCGAGTCAAGTTGAGGACCAAACCAGCATCACCGCTGCCACTTTTTCTATTAAAAATTCTTTATTTTCATTCACCCCATATGAGAAGACGAACGGTCACCCTAGTCAAAAGTCCCACTCATGGTTTGCAATACAGACACCCATCTATACGTGCCTGTACCCCAAAAAAGGGGGATTTTGTAGTGACTTTTGAAATTATGTATCAAAAACATAACTTTATTTCAAAAACAAACCAGCCTAGCTGCCCGTTAAGGGTTAACTCTTTTTGGTTGAAAATTCAAAGGACCCTCCAACTAAGACATGCAAATAATGGGTGAAGTGAGCTTTTTCCAAGACAATAGACTGTTTGACTATCCACAGGTGGTCTAAGACTAGGTTTATAAAAAGTTTAAATTGGAGACTATGAGAATAGCTAAAGTGTGGATATGTCAACAAATACTGTTTATATATTGGGGTTGAGTTGAAGACGTCTACAAAAGTTAAATAGACAGTCAAATAGGACTTAGACCTTCAAACATTAAGTCATAACAAGTGAACAATAATGAGACGGAAACTCAACTGGTTGAAAGTTTACCCAAAACCTTGCAGAGTGTGATGAACCAACAAACTTCTCGAACTGTCACAATATGCTATTATCCACTAAGGTTGAAAGTATAAATGGTTGTTTACTCTGACTCCAACACAATAGACAGGTAAACAGAGGGTCTTTTCTCCTCATGGGAATTTTGGTTCTAAAACAAAAAGGTTAAATTCAGGACATATAAGGCTAAGAACTGGATATATCTACCCACAGAGATATTACCAAAAAAGCATATTATCAATGGATGTTATAAAGAATATGTTTCACACACCACAAAATATTCAGCAGAATGGGGATTGTATATCACTAAATTGAGTATTGAGATGAGGAAAAGGAAGATATATTGTGAATTAGCAGCAGTTGTATGTCTTACCAGGAAACAAATGCTTTCACACAAGTTTGTATATCAGGGAGATGAATAACTGAATATACACATATATTCCATGGTTCCTATTTAGAACATTATAGCTATGATCACCTATATATATCTGGATAAGACGTATATTTAATACCTGAAATCACCTTGAGTTCCACCCGAGGTATGAGTCATCATAAATACTCAAATTGTTCTATGAGCTCTGACTGCCACTTAGTGGACAGGTGAGAGATAGCTTAAATACATACATTTCTCAACCAGCCAATCAAAAAGCCTGGTGGGAGGGTCTCTTAGAACAATAGTTTAGATGGTATAAAAACCCATGCACCTGATTTGAAGAAAAAACCTCATTGAAAAAAAACTCACTGAAGAACCTCACTGAAAAACAGCAAAGAGAGACAAGCTGAAGGAAATCTGACGAGGCTGAAATCCATCTGAAGAGCTACCGATTAACTCTTTTCAAACTTCTAAAACTTTACTAAATTTCTAAATCTCTGTACCTCTAACTTCCTACATTTTCCTACACTATTGAACTATATCTCACTTCCCCCTGTGGTCATCCCTGAAGGCGTTCCATTGCCAGCTGAATCCATTGGGAAAGTGTCATAGTCTGAATTCCGGGTGTGGTGAGACTGTCCATTTAATTTTGCATTGCATATTTTCTCTGTTGTGTAGAGTAATAAGAATTACCTTAGAGTGATCACAACTGTATTGGGTGGTTACATATAAATATAGAGAGATCCCGTATTATTGTTAGATATTGTCGGTGTCATATTACAAATTTTTCACATTTCATAAATTATTAAATATTAGTAATTAGAGTATAATTTATCAGGGAATATCTTCTTCCATTGCTATGGCCACGTGATGAGAGAAAATAACCTCTGAAATACTCTAAAATTATTAGTTATTACTAGATTTAAATTTTTATAATCATTATCATCTAGAAGATTGTTATATTGTTTCCCATTATTTAGAAACATTATATTGTGTATGATATTGGTATAGTATATCTTTGACCGTGTGTATCAGTATTCATTCATCACCAGTCTTTTGCGTTTTGTGTTAATATATATATAATTTTTGTACATAAATAAATTTTTATATTTATCTATTATAAGGCAAATTTTGTGTGTATGGTACGAAATCATACTGACTAAAAGAATTCAAGGTCTAATAATAAGTGGTGATCAAATTATCAAGGTGTCCAAATTATTGGTTTACTAAATATTTGCCGTATTTTAACGGCTGGAGGCACTATAATATTTCATCTAAGGGAAAGGGACACCGCCCTTTACAAGTAGAATAAATCCTTACATAAACCACCACAGTACAGTGAGCGGGGAAGGGGGGGGGGAGTCTTGCTGCTCCTCCTTCACTGTCCAATCACAGGCCAAGGGAAAAGACCATATGTACAGTGTACAGTCTGGCAGGTCTGTTTAAAGCTCAGGAATGGATGGACAGAATCCAAACCCGTCATATATGACTCTCATATACAATATCTCACAGACGTGAGTGCACCCCTTACATTTTTGTAAATATTTTATTATCTTTTCATGTGACAACACTGAAGAAATTACACTTTGCTACAATGTAATGTAATGAGTGTACAGCTTGTATAACAGTGTAAATTTGCTGTCTCCTCAAAATAATTCAACACACAGCCATTAATGTCTAAACCGCTGGCAACAAAAGTGAGTACACCCCTAAGTGAAAATGTCCAAATTTGTCCCAAAGTGTCAATATTTTGTGTGGCCACCATTATTTTCCAGCACCGACTTAACCCTCTTGGGCATGGAGTTCACCAGAGCGTCACAGGTTGCCACTGGAGTCCTCTTCCACTCCTCCATGATGACATCACGGAGCTGGTGGATGTTAGAGACCTTGCGCTCCTCCACCTTCTGTTTGAGGATGCCGCACAAATGCTTTAATAGGGTTTAGGTCTGGAGACATGCTTGGCCAGTCCATCTCCTTTACCCTCAGCTTCTTTAGCAAGGCAGTGGTTGTCTTGAAGGTGTGTTTGGGATCATTATGTTGGAATACTGCCCTGTGGCCCAGTCTCCGAAGGGAGGGGATCATGCTCTGCTTCAGTATGTCCCAGTATATGTTGGCATTCATGGTTCCCTCAATGAACTGTAGCTCCCCAGTGCCGGCAGCCCCTGACCATGACACTCCCACCACCATGCTTGTCTGTAGGCAAGACACTTGTCTTTGTACTCCTCACCTGGTTGCCGCCACACACACTTGACACCATCTAAACCAAATAAGTTGATCTTGGTGTCATCAGACCACAGGACATGGTTCCAGTAATCCATATCCTTAGTCTGCTTGTCTTCAGCAAACTGTTTGCAGGCTTTCTTGTGCATCATCTTTAGAAGAGGCTTCCTTCTGGGACGACAGCCATGCAGACCAATTGATGCAGTGTGCGGCGTATGATCTGAGCACTGACAGGCTGATCCCCCTCCCCTTCAAACTCTGCAGCAATGCTGGCAGCACTCATATGCAGAGGCATCCCTAGGGTTGGTGTCACCTGGTGCGGTAACACATGGTGTCACCCCTCCAGAGGTGGGCGGTCCCTTTCATGCACAAACAGCCTGGCTGGGCTCTTCCCCTCCCTGTGTCCCCGTTGCACCTCCTGGAGTCCCAATC
>NW_028321842.1:0-26841 GCF_062004578.1 Staurois parvus | reverse complement strand
CACCAACAAGGGTTCCTCCACCAAGTACTAAGCCATGTTTTGCTCGGGGATCAAATACTTATTCTACTCACCGAACTGCTACTCCATTTATAACATTTGTATTGTGTGTTTCTTCTGGATTTTTGGTTGATACTCTGTCTCTAACATTTGAAATACACCGATGAGAACAATTATAGACCCTTCATTTCTGTGTAAGTGGGCGAACCTACAAAATCTGTAGCGGGTCAAATTCATTATTTTCCCCACTGTACAATAAGCATGCAACAAGTGAAGCCAGAACTGCATACTTGACTGATTACTTGTCCCGGGTTACTGAAACACATTCCTCCCATGTCAGGGTGACCTTAAGGGGCCGGGACAGAAGTATTATTTATAGATCATCTTTAAAGCTGAATTCCAGGAATTCAGCACCTTTGTAGAAAGTGAAGGCGCTATAAAAAAAAGAAATTTTTTGCGCTATAAAAACCATGGTAAAGATATTGTTGTTTAATTATTTTTTTTTTTTATATTAGTAATGTTGGCGATCAGAGATTTATTGTGGGGCTGTGATAGTGCTGCGGGCAATCTGATATGAACTGACGCTGGGTGGGAACCAACTGCCACTGACATCTCCGGTGATCAGTGCTAATAAAAAGCACTGACACTGTACTGATGACACTGGGCAGGAAGGGGTTAACATCTGGGACGATCAAAGGGTTAACTGTGTAGCGGACATGCTTTGCAGAAAGATAAAAACCCCGCTGACAGGAGAGAGATCTGTGTTGTTTACACTCACAGATCTCCCTCCTCTCAGTTGCTCCGCTGATCATAGGGCCCCGGGCCACGAATCGCTGGCCGGGACCCGGTGATTGACATGTAAGGGAGCCAATGACAGCGCGGGTGGGTGCGCACTTTCTACCCGGAAATGCAGAATTACGCACAGCGCCTTGAAAAAGTTTTCTTCCCACCTGAAATGTCCCCCATGTTGTCATGTTACTATGTATCCCCCTCCCCCCATGAAATATTCCCCATGTTGTCATGAGACAATGTATTCCCCCTCCCCCCTGAAATGTCCCCCATGTTGTCATGTTACAATGTATTCCCCCTCCCCCCTGAAATGTCCCCCATGTTGTCATGTTACAATGTATTCCCCTCCCCCCCTGAAATGTCCCTCTTGTTATGTTACAATGTATCCCCTCCCCCCTGAAATGTCCCTCTTGTCATGTTACAATGTATTCCCCTCCCCCCTGAAATGTCCCCCATGTTGTCATGTTACAATGTATTCCCCTCCCCCCCCTGAAATGTCCCCCATGTTGTCATGTTACAATGTATCCCCCCCCCCCCGAAATGTCCCCCATGTTGTCATGTCACAATGTATTCCCCCCTGAAATGTCCCCCATGTTGTCATGTTACAATGTATCCCCCTGCCCCCTGAATTGTCCCCCATGTTGTCATGTTACAATATATCCCCCCCCCCCCCATGTTGTCATGTTACAATGTATCCCCCCCCATGTTGTCATGTTACAATATATCCCCCCCCCCCCCATGTTGTCATGTTACAATATATCCCCCCCCCATGTTGTCATGTTACAATGTATCCCCCCCCCCATAATGCCCTCCCCATGTTGTCATGTTACAATATATCCCCCCCCATGTTGTCATGTTACAATGTATCCCCCCCCCCCCATAATGCCCTCCCCATGTTGTCATGTTACAATGTATCCCCCCCCCCCCATAATGCCCTCCCCATGTTGTCATGTTACAATATATCCCCCCCCCCCATGTTGTCATGTTACAATGTATCCCCCCCCCCCCCCATAATGCCCTCCCCATGTTGTCATGTTACAATATATCCCCCCCCATGTTGTCATGTTACAATATATCCCCCCCCCCCATGTTGTCATGTTACAATATACCCCCCCCCCATGTTGTCATGTTACAATGTATCCCCCCCCCCCCATAATGCCCTCCCCATGTTGTCATGTTACAATATATCCCCCCCCATGTTGTCATGTTACAATGTATCCCCCCCCCCCCCCCATAATGCCCTCCCCATGTTGTCATGTTACAATGTATCCCCCCCCCCCATAATGCCCTCCCCATGTTGTCATGTTACAATATATCCCCCCCCCCATGTTGTCATGTTACAATGTATCCCCCCCCCCCCCATAATGCCCTCCCCATGTTGTCATGTTACAATGTATCCCCCCCCCCCATAATGCCCTCCCCATGTTGTCATGTTACAATATATCCCCCCCCCCCATGTTGTCATGTTACAATGTATCCCCCCCCCCCCATAATGCCCTCCCCATGTTGTCATGTTACAATATATCCCCCCCCATGTTGTCATGTTACAATATATCCCCCCCCCATGTTGTCATGTTACAATATATCCCCCCCCCATGTTGTCATGTTACAATGTATCCCCCCCCCATAATGCCCTCCCCATGTTGTCATGTTACAATATATCCCCCCCCATGTTGTCATGTTACAATATATCCCCCCCCCATGTTGTCATGTTACAATATATCCCCCCCCCATGTTGTCATGTTACAATATATCCCCCCCCCATGTTGTCATGTTACAATGTATCCCCCCCCCATAATGCCCTCCCCATGTTGTCATGTTACAATATATCCCCCCCCATGTTGTCATGTTACAATGTATCCCCCCCCCATAATGCCCTCCCCATGTTGTCATGTTACAATATATCCCCCCCCATGTTGTCATGTTACAATGTATCCCCCCCCCCCCCATAATGCCCTCCCCATGTTGTCATGTTACAATCTATCCCCCCCCCCCATAATGCCCTCCCCATGTTGTCATGTTACAATATATCCCCCCCCCCCATGTTGTCATGTTACAATGTATCCCCCCCCCCATAATGCCCTCCCCATGTTGTCATGTTACAATATATCCCCCCCCATGTTGTCATGTTACAATGTATCCCCCCCCCATGTTGTCATGTTACAATATATCCCCCCCCATGTTGTCATGTTACAATATATCCCCCCCCCATGTTGTCATGTTACAATGTATCCCCCCCCATGTTGTCATGTTACAATATATCCCCCCCATGTTGTCATGTTACAATATATCCCCCCCATGTTGTCATGTTACAATGTATCCCCCCCCATGTTGTCATGTTACAATGTATCTATCGGGATCGGATGTGATGGACACAAAGTGGCAGATAATTGTGAAGTGGAAGGATAATGAGAAATGGTTTCCAGCATTTGTGACAATCAATCTGTGAGGTGTGGCGGCATTTGTATTCGGCCCCCTTGATTCTGACACCCCTAACTAACTACGAAATGCTTTGATGGGTGGGTGTCAGTCTGGAGGAGGGGGCGTTTCCAGGCAGGCTGTATTGCTTAGGCAACGCCCACATGCAACGTAGAGCCTCCATGATTGAAAGAACTGAAAGCCAATGAATGAAAGGGGCGGGGCCGGGGGACCAGATATCACTTTGTAACGCGGATTCTGCGTCTCTCCTCCAGGTTCGCCATTGTGGTTCAGGAATTCTCACACTTCGCGTACCACGGAAAGGAAGTGCTGGGACGCGGCGCGATGACCCGGCGGCATCTGCGGGCAGCTGGATTCCTGGTGGTGGAGGTGAGCCTGGTGCTCGGCGTCTGCTGAAAACTATCCAAATGTCATGTGATTCTCATTATTAAAGGGTGAAAATACCGACCTGCACTGCCGGGGTTGTCTGTAGGTAGAGGAACAAGCACAATGCTTCCCTAATTCCTCCGGCAGCTGGCGCTCTTTGCCCCTCCCCTGCGCTCCCAGTATGTGGGAGGAGCTTCTTGACGTCCTCACGTACAATACCGAACCTCTGCTTCTCTGTTGTACGTGATGATGTCGGAGAGCAACGATTGGTCAAGCAGCAAAAAGAGAACCTGCCTTACGGCATCAATTTATAACTAAAGGCAAAACTAGTTTTGTTTTTTGTTTTTTCAGTTTTGGATGGCGTGGAAAGGGATTAGACCCCCCCCCCCCCCAGTCAGGTTTTTATTGCTGTGAGGGAGATTCCCCCTCACTATGTGTCCTGTTTCCCATTATCGAAACATGTTGGGTTGTCACCAGAACAGGAATAGAGGGTGAATCTTCCTATGGGGAGGGGGGGGGGGGGTGTAACTAGTTCTGGTGACACCTCGGTTTGGAGGAATATCCTCTCACTTCCTGACTTGGCTATGGGGCAGGAAGTGAAGGGAAATCTCACCAACGGGGAAAAGAAACTGATTGGGGGGGGTCATAACCCACCCTTTATCCAAAATGGGAAAAAACTTGCCTTTTTAGTTCTACTTTAAGGGTATAGCTACAGATTTTAGTTGGGAGTTCCTTGAGATCTGAGGACTATGTAAGGGTTCCTCGGGGGCAGGAAGTGAAGGGAAATCTCTCCAATGGGGAAAAAAAACTGATTTGGGGGGGGTGTGATGATAACCCACCCTATATCCAAAATGGAAAAAACTTTTGCCTTTTTAGTTCTACTTTAAGGGGATAGATGCAGATTTTATTTGGGGGTTCTTTGAGATCTGAGGACTATGTAAGGGTTCCTCGGGGGCTGTCTCTTACCATTTTGCTGTCCTGCCCTTTAGGTGCCTTATTACGACTGGCAGGAATTAAAGTTGGAACAGGAGAAGGAAAGTTTCCTGAAGGATCAGATAAAGAAGGTGCTGATGGTGGACTTGGTGCAGTGAGGAGCCCGGCCAGACCGTGAAGAGGCGTGTGTATATGTATCTTCCCCCCCTCGCCGCTGGGTGTCTGGCACTGAGAGGGGGGAGCGAGGTTTTGGGCGGGATCTATATTTTAAGAGTATCTGTATTTTATTGTGAAATGAATCCGATGGAAAAAAGCCTGATAAAGAGCGATGTAAAGATCGATGTTGTGTTTTGTTTTTTCAATAGCCAAATGTAGGTGTGATGAGTTTTATCCATATTGGAAAGCCAGGGAAGGTTGAACCGTGTTCTTACCTTCCACCACAGAGGGCGCCAGAGAACTTCCCCTTTAAATCTGCTGTACTTCTGGGAGACCTGAGGATAAAGCATGGCAGCGGCACAATCATGGTTCAGGCTGCCATATCTTGGTATTCTGCAGGCCCCATCATCACCTAGAAAGAGTCCCTGCTCAGCGACTATGTATCAGTTTTGACCGACCGTGTGCACCCCATTTTGTTTTCCGAAGACCGCGCCATTTACCGAGAGGGTAATGCGCCAATTCACACATCTGGTGTCAGATCGTGGTTTGAGAAACATGCGGATGAAGTGTCGCACCTTCCCTGGGCCTCGCAGTCGCGGGACCTCAATATCACAGAGCCACTATGGTCAGTTGTGGAGAACAAGGTTCGGGCTCTTTTACCGCCCCCGGTATCTGCAAGAACCGGACCTCAGTACCACAGAGCCACTATGGTCAGTTGTAGAGAACAAGGTTCGGGCTCTTTTACCGCCTCTGGTATCTGGAAGAACCGGACCTCAGTACCACAGAGCCACTATGGTCAGTTGTGGAGAACAAGGTCCGGGCTCTTTTACCGCCTCTGGTATCTGCAAGAACCGGACCTCAATACCACAGAGCCACTGGCCAATTGTGGAGAATTTGCAGTGCCTCGTGGGACTTGTAGTTCTACAACAGCTGGAGGGCCACAGTTGCCCACCCCAGTTCTAGGGCAATGGCGGGTGTTGGGGTAAATCCCCCGGCGCCCCTTGCTGTGCTCCCAGTCGCTACCCCCCCCCCCCCCCCCCCGTGTACAGCAGAGGCATCCTAGGACTTGTGCAATGTTTGTAGAGAGCCGCCTGTGGTCTGCATGCTGTACAGTTACATTTCTGAACAAGGTTCGGGCTCTATTACCGCCTCCGGTATCTGCAAGAACTGGACCTCAATATCACAGAGCCTCTATGGTCAGTTGTGGAGAACAAGGTTCAGGCTCTTTTACCGCCTCCAGTATTTGGAAGAACCAGACCTCAATATCACAGAGCCACTATGGTCAGTTGTGGAGAACAAGGTTCGGGCTCTATTACCACCTCTGGTATTTGGAAGAACCGGACCTCAATACCACAGGGCCACTATGGTCAGTTGTGGAGAACAAGGTTCGGGCTCTTTTACCGCCTCCGGTATCTGCAAGAACTGGACAGCAATACCACAGAGCCACTATGGTCAATTGTGGAGAACAAGGTTCGGGCTCTATTACCGCCTCCGGTATTTGGAAGAACCAGACCTCAATATCACAGAGCCACTATGGTCAGTTGTGGAGAACAAGGTTCGGGCTCTATTACCACCTCTGGTATTTGGAAGAACCGGACCTCAATACCACAGGGCCACTATGGTCAGTTGTGGAGAACAAGGTTCGGGCTCTATTACCACCTCTGGTATTTGGAAGAACCGGACCTCAATACCACAGGGCCACTATGGTCAGTTGTGGAGAACAAGGTTCGGGCTCTTTTACCGCCTCCGGTATCTGCAAGAACTGGACCGCAATACCACAGAGCCACTATGGTCAATTGTGGAGAACAAGGTTCGGGCTCTATTACCGCCTCCGGTATTTGGAAGAACCGGACCTCAATATCACAGAGCCACTATGGTGAGTTGTGGAGAACAAGGTTCGGGCTCTTTTACCGCCCCCGGTATCTACAAGAACTGGACCTTAGTACCACAGAGCCACTATGGTCAGTTGTGGAGAACAAGGTTCGGGCTCTTTTACCGCCTCCGGTATCTACAAGAACTGGACCTCAGTACCACAGAGCCACTATGGTCAGTTGTGGAGAACAAGGTTCGGGCTCTTTTACCGCCTCCGGTATCTACAAGAACTGGACCGATTATTCCATGAACAGCGATATCAGTTCCATTGTCCACCATCCACGTCTTCTATTTGTCAATTCCCAGGAGAATTCAGGCCGTCGTGGAGGCTAAAGGCGGCCCAACACCATACTGGGTAACGATTTCATTCTCTTACCTGGTGTTTCCATCATGTTGTTTGGAAAGTTCAAAGCTAATCTCAAAGAATTATTTTGCTGAAAGAGTAGTTGATGCTCGGAATAGACTTCCAGCTGAAGTAATGAGCCAGTCAACTGAATATTATATAACAGACCTGCGCTTGGGTGGTGAGGACCAAAAAAAAAGAAGCAGCGAACACAAACCAATAGGCAAACCATGAAAATGTGTAAAATTAGCAGTGTGGCGCTTAATTGTTGATACGTGTGATTATTATTAACCGCTTCCCGACCGCCGTATAGCAGATATACTGCTACAGGGCGGCGGGTGCGCAAAATCGCATATATATATATATATATATATATATATATATATATATATATATATATATATATATATATATGATTTCCCATTTCCGGGTAGGGGACGCGCGCCTTACTGGGCGTGGCTGTCAAATGCCAGATCCTCCTCCCTGTCGGCTCGGGCACACTGCACAGCCATCCAGAGCAGTGTGATTACAGTGAAGCACACACCCCCCTAGTAAAACACTCCCAGCACACAGTTAACCCTTTGATCGCCCCTCATGTTAACCACTTCCTGCCCAGTGCCATTAGTACAGTGTCAGTGCTTTTTTTTTTTTTTTTTTTTTTTTTTTTTTTTTATTTTTAGCACTGATCCACTGTATTGGTGTCACTGGGGATGTCAGTGGCGCCAAGTCAGTTCCCAACACCCCCCCCCCCCTTGCCCCGTGTCAGAATGTCCGCCGCAGTCACGCTATAAGTCACTGATCGCCACCATTACTAGTAAAGAAAAAAAAAATTTCCAGTATCTATACCGCCATTTGTAAACACTATAACTTTCATGTAAACCAATTAATTTACACGTATTGGGATATATTTTTTTTTTAGCAAAGACATGGAGCCAATGGCCACTATTCTGTACTCATCCCGACCAGTGGCCTCTACTCCGTACTCATCCCAATCAATGGTCGCTACTCTGTACTCATTCCAACCAATGGTCGCTACTCCGTACTCATCCCAACCAATGGCCTCTACTCTCTACTCATCCCAACCAATGGCCTCTACTCCGTACTCATCCCAACCAATGGCCTCTACTCTCTACTCATCCCAACCAATGGCCTCTACTCCGTACTCATCCCAACCAATGGTCACTACTCTGTACTCATCCCAACCAATGGCCTCTACTCCCTGCTCATCCCAACCAATGGCCTCTACTCCCTGCTCATCCCGACCAATGGCCTCTACTTCGTACTCATCCCGACCAATGGCCTCTACTTCGTACTCATCCCGACCAATGGCCTCTACTCCGTACTCATCCCGACCAATGGCCTCTACTCCGTACTCATCCCGACCAATGGCCTCTACTCCGTACTCATCCCGACCAATGGCCTCTACTCCGTACTCATCCCGACCAATGGCCTCTACTCCGTACTCATCCCGACCAATGGCCTCTACTCCGTACTCATCCCGACCAATGGCCTCTACTCCGTACTCATCCCAACTAACGGCCACTACTCCGTACTCATGCCAACCAATGGTCACTACTCCGTACTCATCCCAACCAATGGCCTCTGCTCCGTACTCATCCCAACCAATGGCTGTGATAATTGTGCGCACAGATATGGACAATGACAACCATATTTTGTATCAGACTCTGCAAATATCATTCTCTCTTCCTCCAGTCCCCCTCCCCTTGCAGGAATGTGGTCTGCATGTGTGCTGAGTTCACAAGTGCATAGGGAACAGCTAATGGGCTTCATGGTTGTAACCCCAATTAGCCTGGTTCCAGGATGTCTGATACACCCTTTCATCTGGCCGGGTTGTAAAACTATAACTCAGTCCTTCACTTGACATGAAATCTTATCTCAGAGTGGCTGTAAAAACGTACCATCCCACTTGAATCACTTTTTCATACAAATTCATAAATCCCGACAGGAACAATGTACATTAAAACAAAGCATAGATTCAGATATGTCATTTTAATACAAGTCACCTGATACCTTACACCCCTAGGTAATGTCTACCTGAGAGTAGAAAGCGATATCTTGTTATCCGTCACAGCCGGATATGTCATATTTGATGTCTGGACGTTCAGAATATGATTCTGCATATTAATCTGCCAGTGGCTAAGATGCTACATGTACCTAGTGAAGGTTATTGACCATGGTATAAACTTGCGAGGGATTTAGGTCACAGCCTGGGTCTACGCCTAACACCCCTCCCCAAATGAGGCGATTGGCCCTCATTTGGTATACACCCCCTGCTGGGACACTAGAAAAAGCTGTCATGCCTGAAGAAAGTTATGAAGAGATTCTCCCTTTTAACATCAGGAATCATCTTTGGGAGAAAAGGCACCCTTTTGTTCAGGACACTTGAACTCTGCTTAAACCAGGACGTCTGCAGGTATCCTACCTTCTGAAACTTCTTTCTTCATCTCTCTGTTATGTTATTGCTCTTTCTATATATATATATATTGGTTACATATTTTCTGTAAATATCTTTATTGCACCATTTTGACCTTTTTAGTAATAAATCCTATTTTCTGAAAAGTGTTGAACTGTTTCTAACGCTCTTTAATGCAAATTAAGAATCCCTGTCTCTGAGGAGTGCTACTGTGTGTTTTAAAACCTCTGCTTACATCTGTCTGCGGTGACAGTGTGTATACAGACGCTTATTCAGACATCATAGTGTTACTGCTAAGATTTGTGAGTTTCTTCCTTCTCTGTAAAAAGGAGGTGGTGGCAGTGTGGAGGGTTAATTGCGTAATTAACCTGACCCAGTAACAATCGCTCTCAGGCTGCTGGCACATAGATTGTGGTCCAGTGAGCTGGAAAATCTTTGTGCAGGGTGCAGCTGAGAGTGCGTTGTTACGCAAGCGGCAGCACGGTTTTAGATTGGCTGGTCCTTAGGTCACAAGTGGGTGAGGAGGGCTGGGGGTTTGACGCCGCGCCCATCACAATGGCTACTACTCCGTACTCATCCCAACCAATGGCCACTACTCCGTACTCCTCCCAGCCAATGGCCTCTACTCCGTACTCCTCCCAACCAATGGCTACTACTCCGCACTCATCCCAACCAATGGCCTCTACTCCGTACTAATCCCAACCAATGGCCATTAATCCGTACTCATCCCAACCAATGGCCACTACTCCGTACTCATCCCAACCAATGGTCACTACTCCGTACTCATTCCAACCAATGGCCACTACTCCGTACTCCTCCCAACCAATGGCCACTACTCCGTACTCCTCCCAACCAATGGCCACTACTCCGTACTCATCCCGACCAATGGCCACTACTCCGTACTCATCCCGACCAATGGCCACTACTCCGTACTCATCCCGACCAATGGCCTCTACTCCGTACTCATCCCAACCAATGGTCACTACTCCATACTCATCCCAACCAATGGCCTTTACTCCGTACTCCTAACCAATGGCCTACATTCAGTGTCCTCCATCCATCTCTGCCAATCCCTCCACTGGCCTCCATTCAGTGTCCTCCATCCCTCTCTGCCAATCCCTCCACTGGCCTCCATTCAGTGTCCTCCATCCCTCTCTGCCATAGATATAGAGTAGTATAGCAAGGATACAATATAGGTTGAGATATAATATGGAATAGTATGGGAAGGATAGGATATAGACTGGGATATGATATGGGATAGTATGGGAAGGATAGGATATAGGTTGGGATATGATATGGAATAGTATAGGTAGGATAGGATATAGGTTGGGATAAGATACAGAACAGTATAGGATATACAGTAGGTTGGGATAGGACATAGAGTAGTATAGGAAGGATAGGAGATAGGTTGGGATAGGATATAGAATAGTATAGGAAGGATAGGATATGCAGTTGGTTGGGATAGGATATAGAATAGTATAGGAAGGATAGGATATGCAGTTGGTTGGGATAGGATATAGAATAGTATAGGAAGGATAGGATATGCAGTAGGTTGGGATAGAATATAGAATAGTATAGGAAGGATATGCATTAGGTTGGGATAGGATATAGAATAGTATAGGATATGCAGTAGGTTGGGACAGGATATAGAATAGTATAGGAAGGATAGTCTTAACACAATGCTTTTTTTACTCACAATCTATATTTTCATACAATGGTGGATATCAAGTGACATAAAGAAATGAGACGACGGTCTTGTCATGCTGGAAGACAATGGCGGGTGTTCCTCCAGCAGTGAGAGCCGAAATGTGCCCAACCCTCCGCCATACATCCCCCCCCCCCGATGTGACCCCTCAGTGACAGTTCCCAGAGTCCTGTTGTTTTCATTCTTTATTTCTCTCCTTTAGGTGACATTTCACAGAGAACATTCAATACAATTCATTTCTCTTCTCATTGAGGGACGGCCAGCTCTTTTCTGCTCGGTAAAGATCCAATGGGGTTGTTAGAACCTGGAAGGCGGGGTATGCCGGGGGGTCTTCCGGGTCGTCTACCAGGGCGTCTCATCCTTGAAATCTGAAGGAAAAAGTGAGAATTCCCAATAATTCCATTAGAATACTGATTTACATTCAGGGGAGGGGCGCAGAAACGTCATCACCCTGCCGAAGGACTGCTGAGATAAAACCAATGACACGGAGGAGACGGGGAGACCACCGTGACCTGCACTTCTGAGCAGTAAAGTATTCAGACCCTTTGGCAAGAGCCTTGAAATTTATCTCAGGTGCGATGTTTCTACATTGTGATTAGAACCCGCCTGTGCTACATTACATCGATTGGCCGTGATTTGGAAAAGCCACACCCCTCTCAGCTGACAATGCCTCCTGTATCAGAGCAAAAGCCATGAGGTCAAAGGAACTGCCAGCAGAGCTCAGAGACAGGATTCTCACAAGGCGCAGATCTGGGGGTGGCGACAATAAAACTTTCTGCTCCATTCACACTGAGCGGTGGAAGGCTGCAGCATTGGCAGTCCTTCTGGGACTTTGTTCCATCTCCACGCAGGATCTCTGGAGATTGGGTTCTTGGTCACCTCTCGTACTAAGGCCCTTCTCCCATGATTGGTCAGTTTGGCCGGACGACCAGCTCTTGGAAGAGTCCTGGTTGTGCAAATTATGGAATTATGGAGGCCGATGTGCTCTTGAGAACCTTCAGACTCCATTCACTCTAGGGCCTGACGTTCAGAATCGTGTGAATGGAGCCTCAAGGTTTAGAATTGAGGCCAAACAGTTCAACCTTGGTTTCATCAGACCAGAGAATCTTGTTCCTCACAGCCTGAGAGTCCTTCAGGTGCTTTTGTGCAAACTCCAAGTGGGCTTTCATGTGTTTTGCACTGAGGAGAGGCTTCCGTCCAGCCACTCTGCCATAAAGCCCAGATCGGTGGAATGCTGCAGTATTGGCAGTCCTTCTGGAACTTCGTTCCATCGCCATGCAGGATCTCTGGAGATTGGGATCTTGGTCATCTCTCGTATTAAGGCCCTTCTCCCATGATTGGTCAGTTTGGCCGGACGACCAGCTCTTGGAAGAGTCCTGGTTATACCCATTATGGAGGCCATTATGGAAATATGGAGGCCGCTGTGCTCTTGGGAACCTTGAGGCTCCATTCACATGTTTCTGAGCGTCAGGCCCTAGTCTGGAGCTTGAAGGTTCACAAGAGCACAGCGGCCTCCATAATTCGCACAACCAGGACTCTTCCAAGAGCTGGTCGCCTGGCCAAACTGACCAATCGTGGGAGAAAGGCCTTAGTATGAGAGGTGACCAAGAACCCAATCTCCAGATATCCTGTGCAGAGATGGAACAAAGTTCCAGAAGGACTGCCATCACTGCAGCCCTTCACCGATCTGGGTTTTATGGCAGAGTGGCTGGACGGAAGCCTCTCCTCCATGCAAAACACATGAAAGCCAACTTGGAGTTTGCACAAAAGCACCAGAAGGACTCTCAGGCTGTGAGGAACAAGATTCTCTGGTCTGATGAAACCATGCTTGAACTGTTGGGCTTCAATTCTAAATGTTATGTCTGGAGGAAACCAGGCACCACCCATCATCTGCCTAATACAATCCCAACAGTGAAGCATGGTGGTGGCAGCATCATACTGTGGGGGTGTTTTTCAGCAGCAGGGACTGGGAGACTGTTCAGGGTTGAGGGAAAGTTGAATGGAGCAAAGTACTGAGATATCCTCAATGGAAACCTCAGGACCTCAGACTGGGCCGAAGGTTCACCTTCCAACATGACAACCATCCCGAGCACACAGCCAAGACAATACAGGAGAGGCAGAGGGCCAACTCTGTGAATGTCCTGGAGTGGCCTAGCCAGAGCCTTTTGAACCCTATTGAACATCTTTGGAGAAACCTGAAAATGGCCGTCCACCGATGACCCCCATCCAACCTGACTGAGCAAAGAAGTATAGCAGAAAAATCCCCCAATCCAGGTGTGGAAAGCTTGTGGTGTCATCCCAGAAAGACTCGAGGCTGAAATTGGTGCCACAGGGGCTTCAACAGAGTACTGTAGAGGAAGGAGCAGAGTCCTCCAGCAGTGCAGAGTATATCAGGAGAGGAGAGTTATAGAGGAAGGAGAGGAGTCCTCCAGCAGTGCAGAGTATTTCAGGAGAGGAGTTATAGAGGAAGGAGAGGAGTCCTCCAGCAGTGCAGAGTATTTCAGGAGAGGAGAGTTATAGAGGAAGGAGCGGAGTCCTCCAGCAGTGCAGAGTATTTCAGGAGAGGAGTTATAGAGGAAGGAGAGGAGTCCTCCAGCAGCGCAGAGTATTTCAGGAGAGGAGTTATAGAGGAAGGAGCGGAGTCCTCGAGCAGTGCAGAGTATTTCAGGAGAGGAGAGTTATAGAGGAAGGAGCGGAGTCCTCCAGCAGTGCAGAGTATTTCAGGAGAGGAGTTATAGAGGAAGGAGCGGAGTCCTCCAGCAGTGCAGAGTATTTCAGGAGAGGAGTTATAGAGGATGGAGAGGAGTCCTCCAGCAGCGCAGAGTATTTCAGGAGAGGAGAGTTATAGAGGAAGGAGCGGAGTCCTCCAGCAGTGCAGAGTATTTCAGGAGAGGAGAGTTATAGAGGAAGGAGCGGAGTCCTCCAGCAGTGCAGAGTATTTCAGGAGAGGAGTTATAGAGGAAGGAGAGGAGTCCTCCAGCAGCGCAGAGTATTTCAGGAGAGGAGTTATAGAGGAAGGAGAGGAGTCCTCCAGCAGCGCAGAGTATTTCAGGAGAGGAGAGTTATAGAGGAAGGAGAGGAGTCCTCCAGCAGCGCAGAGTATTTCAGGAGAGGAGTTATAGAGGAAGGAGAGGAGTCCTCCGGCAGCGCAGAGTATTTCAGGAGAGGAGTTATAGAGGAAGGAGAGGAGTCCTCCGGCAGTGCAGAGTATTTCAGGAGAGGAGAGTTATAGAGGAAGGAGAGGAGTCCTCCAGCAGCGCAGAGTATTTCAGGAGAGGAGTTATAGAGGAAGGAGAGGAGTCCTCCAGCAGTGCAGAGTATTTCAGGAGAGGAGTTATAGAGGAAGGAGCGGAGTCCTCCAGCAGTGCAGAGTATTTCAGGAGAGGAGTTATAGAGGAAGGAGCGGAGTCCTCCAGCAGCGCAGAGTATTTCAGGAGAGGAGAGTTATAGAGGAAGGAGCGGAGTCCTCCAGCAGTGCAGAGTATTTCAGGAGAGGAGTTATAGAGGAAGGAGAGGAGTCCTCCAGCAGCGCAGAGTATTTCAGGAGAGGAGTTATAGAGGAAGGAGCGGAGTCCTCCAGCAGCGCAGAGTATTTCAGGAGAGGAGAGTTACAGAGGAAGGAGCGGAGTCCTCCAGCAGAGCAGAGTATTTCAGGAGAGGAGAGTTATAGAGGAAGGAGAGGAGTCCTCCAGCAGAGCAGAGTATTTCAGGAGAGGAGAGTTATAGAGGAAGGAGAGGAGTCCTCCAGCAGTGCAGAGTATTTCAGGAGAGGAGTTATAGAGGAAGGAGAGGAGTCCTCCAGCAGTGCAGAGTATTTCAGGAGAGGAGAGTTACAGAGGAAGGAGCGGAGTCCTCCAGCAGAGCAGAGTATTTCAGGAGAGGAGAGTTATAGAGGAAGGAGAGGAGTCCTCCAGCAGTGCAGAGTATTTCAGGAGAGGAGTTATAGAGGAAGGAGAGGAGTCCTCCAGCAGTGCAGAGTATTTCAGGAGAGGAGAGTTACAGAGGAAGGAGCGGAGTCCTCCAGCAGCGCAGAGTATTTCAGGAGAGGAGAGTTATAGAGGAAGGAGAGGAGTCCTCCAGCAGTGCAGAGTATTTCAGGAGAGGAGAGTTATAGAGGAAGGAGCGGAGTCCTCCAGCAGTGCAGAGTATTTCAGGAGAGGAGTTATAGAGGAAGGAGCGGAGTCCTCCAGCAGCGCAGAGTATTTCAGGAGAGGAGAGTTATAGAGGAAGGAGCGGAGTCCTCCAGCAGTGCAGAGTATTTCAGGAGAGGAGTTATAGAGGAAGGAGCGGAGTCCTCCAGCAGCGCAGAGTATTTCAGGAGAGGAGAGTTATAGAGGAAGGAGCGGAGTCCTCCAGCAGTGCAGAGTATTTCAGGAGAAGAGAGTTATAGAGGAAGGAGCGGAGTCCTCCAGCAGTGCAGAGTATTTCAGGAGAGGAGTTATAGAGGAAGGAGAGGAGTCCTCCAGCAGTGCAGAGTATTTCAGGAGAAGAGAGTTATAGAGGAAGGAGAGGAGTCCTCCAGCAGTGCAGAGTATTTCAGGAGAGGAGTTATAGAGGAAGGAGCGGAGTCCTCCAGCAGCGCAGAGTATTTCAGGAGAGGAGTTATAGAGGAAGGAGCGGAGTCCTCCAGCAGCGCAGAGTATTTCAGGAGAGGAGAGTTACAGAGGAAGGAGCGGAGTCCTCCAGCAGTGCAGAGTATTTCAGGAGAGGAGTTATAGAGGAAGGAGCGGAGTCCTCCAGCAACGCAGAGTATTTCAGGAGAGGAGAGTTACAGAGGAAGGAGCGGAGTCCTCCAGCAGCGCAGAGTATTTCAGGAGAGGAGAGTTACAGAGGAAGGAGCGGAGTCCTCCAGCAGAGCAGAGTATTTCAGGAGAGGAGAGTTACAGAGGAAGGAGCGGAGTCCTCCAGCAGAGCAGAGTATTTCAGGAGAGGAGAGTTACAGAGGAAGGAGCGGAGTCCTCCAGCAGCGGGTGAGGATGGATTTCGTCGGTCACTCACCCTGGTTATGTTGTCACACTGCAGGTTCTCTTTGCCGGTTGCTCTCAGGTTCAGATCACAGATTTTAACTTCCTGTGTATGCAGATAAAACAGCTGAATGTCTCTCTTCTCCCAATACACTCATCTCCTAATACAGACATTGAATATTCTGCTTTCTGTGCCCCTCCCAGACCATTGGAAATCAGTTGCACTGCGACTGCACCTCTGGCCCCCTTTACATTACACAGCCCCCTGTACCTCTGGCCCCCTTTACATTACACAGCCTCCTGCACATCTGGCCCCCTTTACATTACCCAGCCCCCGTACCTCTGGCCCCCTTTACATTACCCAGCCCCCTGTACCTCTGGCCCCCTTTACATTACACAGCCCCCTGTACCTCTGGCCCCATTTGCGTTACACAGGCTCCTGCACCTCTGGCCCCTTTACATTACAAAGCCTCCTGCACCTCTGGCCCCCTTTACATTACACAGCCTCCTGCACCTCTGGCCCCCTTTACATTACACAGCCTCCTGCACCTCTGGCCCCCTTTACATTACACAGCCTCCTGCACCTCTGGCCCCCTTTACATTACACAGCCTCCTGCACCTCTGCCCTTCTTACTGGGGCATGCAGGGCTGGGCACAGCAGCACTGCACAGAAGGATGGAGCTGCTGGATTTAATTTTTCATATTAACAAACTGGCGATTGGTTGCTAGGACCACCCAGTGACCAATCACCTGCAGGTTAACTCTGGCAGCTCCCGCCCTCGTTTCAGCGGTGCTGTGCCCCCCTCTCTGCATGTACAGACGTGTTCTCATTCTGCCTCCGGCTCTCCGCTCTACTGTGTTAGTGACAGCGGCGGAGGGAATCCGGTGACCAGTCCTGGGTGTCACCCCTCTGATGGGTGTCACCTGGATGTGTTCCGCACCCCCCGCACCGTCCCCCGCACTGCCCTCCCAGGAAACTTCGGTAGATAAAATATGAAAAAATCAACTTTATGCTACTTTCATCAGGGTTAGTCTTAACCTCTTGCCGAACATGTAACACGTATGTGCAGCGGTGGGATGGCTGGTCGTTAATGATGTAACACGTATGTGCAGCGGCGGGACGGGTGATCGTTAGTGATGTAACACGTATGTGCAGCGGCGGGACGGATGGTCGTTAATGATGTAACACGTATGTGCAGCGGCGGGACGGGTGGTCGTTAGTGATGTAACACGTATGTGCAGCGGCGGGACGGGTGGTCGTTAATGATGTTGCATGTATGTGCAGCGGCGGGACAGGTGATCGTTAATGATGTAACACGTATGTGCAGCGGTGGGATGGCTGGTCGTTAATGATGTAACACGTATGTGCAGCGGCAGGATGGGTGATCGTTAATGATGTAACACGTATGTGCAGCGGCAGGACGGGTGATCGTTAATGATGTAACACGTATGTGCAGCAGCGGGACGGGTGGTCGTTAGTGATGTAACACGTATGTGCAGCGGCAGGACGGGTGATCGTTAATGATGTAACACGTATGTGCAGCAGCGGGACGGGTGGTCGTTAGTGATGTAACACGTATGTGCAGCGGCGGGACGGGTGGTCGTTAGTGATGTAACACGTATGTGCAGCGGCGGGACGGGTGGTCGTCAGTGATGTAACACGTATGTGCAGCGGCGGGACGGGTGGTCGTTAATGATGTTGCATGTATGTGCAGCGGCGGGACAGGTGATCGTTAATGATGGAACACATACGTGCAGCGGTGGGACGGGTGGTCGTTAATGATGCAACGCGTATGTGCAGCGGCGGGGACGGATGGTCGTTAATGATGTAACACGTATGTGCAGCGGCGGGACTGGTGATCGTTAATGATGTAACATGTATGTGCAGCAGCGGGACGGGTGGTCGTTAGTGATGTAACACGTATGTGCAGCGGCGGGACGGGTGGTCGTTAATGATGTTGCATGTATGTGCAGCGGCGGGACAGGTGATCGTTAATGATGGAACACATACGTGCAGCGGTGGAACGGGTGGTCGTTAATGATGTAACGCGTATGTGCAGCGGCGGGGACGGATGGTCGTTAATGATGTAACACGTATGTGCAGCGGCGGGACGGGTGGTCGTTAGTGATGTAACACGTATGTGCAGCGGCGGGACGGGTGGTCGTTAATGATGTAACACGTATGTGCAGCGGCGGGGACGGATGGTCGTTAATGATGTAACACGTATGTGCAGCGGCGGGACGGGTGGTCGTTAGTGATGTAACACGTATGTGCAGCGGTGGGACGGGTGGTCGTTAATGATGTAACGCGTATGTGCAGCGGCGGGACGGGTGGTCGTTAGTGATGTAACACGTATGTGCAGCGGCGGGACGGGTGGTCGTCAGTGATGTAACACGTATGTGCAGCGGCGGGACGGGTGGTCGTTAATGATGTTGCATGTATGTGCAGCGGTGGGACAGGTGATCGTTAATGATGGAACACATACGTGCAGCGGTGGGACGGGTGGTCGTTAATGATGCAACGCGTATGTGTAGCGGCGGGGACGGATGGTCGTTAATGATGTAACACGTATGTGCAGCGGCGGGACTGGTGATCGTTAACGATGTAACATGTATGTGCAGCAGCGGGACGGGTGGTCGTTAGTGATGTAACACGTATGTGCAGCGGCGGGGACGGATGGTCGTTAATGATGTAACACGTATGTGCAGCGGCGGGACGGGTGGTCGTTAGTGATGTAACACGTATGTGCAGCGGTGGGACGGGTGGTCGTTAATGATGTAACGCGTATGTGCAGCGGCGGGACGGGTGGTCGTTAGTGATGTAACACGTATGTGCAGCGGCGGGACGGGTGGTCGTCAGTGATGTAACACGTATGTGCAGCGGCGGGACGGGTGGTCGTTAATGATGTTGCATGTATGTGCAGCGGTGGGACAGGTGATCGTTAATGATGGAACACATACGTGCAGCGGTGGGACGGGTGGTCGTTAATGATGCAACGCGTATGTGTAGCGGCGGGGACGGATGGTCGTTAATGATGTAACACGTATGTGCAGCGGCGGGACTGGTGATCGTTAACGATGTAACATGTATGTGCAGCAGCGGGACGGGTGGTCGTTAGTGATGTAACACGTATGTGCAGCGGCGGGGACGGATGGTCGTTAATGATGTAACACGTATGTGCAGCGGCGGGGACGGATGGTCGTTAGTGATGTAACACGTATGTGCAGCGGCGGGACGGGTTGTCGTTAGTGATGTAACACGTATGTGCAGCGGCGGGACGGGTGGTCGTTAATGATGTTGCATGTATGTGCAGCGGCGGGACAGGTGATCGTTAATGATGGAACACATACGTGCAGCGGTGGAACGGGTGGTCGTTAATGATGTAACGCGTATGTGCAGCGGCGGGGACGGATGGTCGTTAATGATGTAACACGTATGTGCAGCGGCGGGGACGGATGGTCGTTAATGATGCAACGCATATGTGCAGCGGCGGGGACGGGTGATCGTTAATGATGCAACGCATATGTGCAGCGGCGGGGACGGATGGTCGTTAATGATGTAACACGTATGTGCAGCGGCGGGACGGGTGGTCGTTAGTGATGTAACACGTATGTGCAGCGGCGGGACGGGTGGTCGTTAATGATGTAACGCGTATGTGCAGCGGTGGGACAGGTGGTCGTTAATGATGTAACACGTATGTGCAGCGGCGGGACGGGTGGCCATTAATGATGTAACACGTATGTGCAATGGCGGGACATCATTAACGACCACCCGTTACATCACTAACGACCACCCGTCCCGCCGCTGCACATACGTGTTACATTCATAACGATGTAACGCTTATGTGCAGCGGCGGGACGGGTGGTCGTTAATGATGTAACACGTATGTGCAGCTGCGGGACGGGTGGTCGTTAATGATGTAACACGTATGTGCAGCTGCGGGACGGGTGGTCGTTAATGATGTAATGCGTATGTGCAACGTATGGGTACATATGATGGAAAGGGGCACTCTGATAGGGAAATATGATGGAAAGGGGTACTTTGAGTGTAAGGGGGCACTCTGATGGGCACGTTATGTTAAGGGGGCACATATGGGCACATACTATGGAAGGGGCACTCTGATGGGGAAATGTGATGGAAAGAGGTACTTTGAGCTTAAGGGGGCACTCTGACGGCAATACCTGAGGTAAGGTGGCAATATGATGGGGATACCTGATGTAAAAGGACATTCTAATGGCAACACCTAATGTAAGGTGTCACCGTGAGGGGGGAACCTTATATAATGGGAACAACTGATGTAAGGGGGCACACTGATGGGAAACACCAAATGTAAGGGGGTCTTCTGATGCAGAAACCTGATGTATGGGGGCACTCTGCTGGGAATGCCTGATGTATGGGGGCACTCTGTTGGGAATACCTGATGTATGGGGGCACTCTGATGGGAATGCCTGATGTATGGGGGCACTCTGATGGGAATGCCTGATGTATGGGGGCACTCTGCTGGGAATGCCTGATGTATGGGGGCACTCTGCTGGGAATGCCTGATGTATGGGGGCACTCTGATGGGAATGCCTCATGTATGGGGGCACTCTGCTGGGAATGCCTGATGCATGGGGGCACTCTGCTGGGAATGCCTGATGCATGGGGGCACTCTGCTGGGAATGCCTGATGCATGGGGGCACTCTGCTGGGAATGCCTGATGCCTGGGGGCACTCTGATGGGAATGCCTGATGTATGGGGGCACTCTGCTGGGAACGCCTGATGTATGGGGGCACTCTGATGGGAACGCCTGATGTATGGGGGCACTCTGATGGGAACGCCTGATGCATGGGGGCACTCTGCTGGGAACGCCTGATGCATGGGGGCACTCTGCTGGGAATGCCTGATGCATGGGGGCACTCTGATGGGAACGCCTGATGTATGGGGGCACTCTGATGGGAACGCCTGATGTATGGGGGCACTCTGATGGGAACGCCTGATGTATGGGGGCACTCTGCTGGGAACGCCTGATGTATGGGGGCACTCTGCTGGGAATGCCTGATGCATGGGGGCACTCTGATGGGAATGCCTGATGTATGGGGGCACTCTGCTGGGAATGCCTGATGTATGGGGGCACTCTGCTGGGAACGCCTGATGTATGGGGGCACTCTGATGGGAACGCCTGATGTATGGGGGCACTCTGATGGGAACGCCTGATGTATGGGGGCACTCTGCTGGGGATGCCTGATGCATGGGGGCACTCTGATGGGAACACATTACTTAAGGGGGTGCTCTGATGGGAACGCCTGATATAGGGGGTACTCTGACGGTGGCAACTGATTTATGGGGGAAGCCTGATGGTGGCACCCAATGTAATAAATTACTCTGGAGGGGGAACCTGATGTAATGGGGACATTTATTTTCAGACCTTGGACAGAAGAAGATTTTAGTGACTGGACCTCCTTGAATTTTAATTCGATACCCCGATTTATATGATCACCAAAGGATTGACCTTTTACCTATGTGGCTCTCAGTCCAGGGGCGGACTGACCATTCGAGCACTGCCCGAGGGCCCGGGGTCAGTAGGGGGCCCCATTAAATGCCTCTGGTACCTTTTTTATCTGCTTTTTTGGGTGTGCTTTGAGTGTGGGCAAGGACACAGGGGCCCCGTGATCCCCTATTGCCCGGGGGCCCCATGAGTTGTCAGTCCGCCCCTGTCTCAGTCATAAACAAAAACTTGGATTTCACACGCAATACTCCCAGATAAAACTCACCCCATCCGGTTTAAATTCACATTGCGCTGCGTCACCTCCCCCCGCCTTCAGACACCTCGTCTCCATTATTCCGAATCTCAGGATTTGATCCTTTGTTTCCTCCTGGGAGAAGATCTGGAAGATGGAAGGACACATATAGACTTTTCAGACGTCACCCATATGTGGCCCAGAAGCATTGATTAGAATGACATTGGCAATGTTTTCCATTTCCTGAAAGATTTAAAGATCGGGGATCTCTTGATAATGAGCCACGGCCAGGTAGACCAGGAAAGATGGCAGCCACAACGGCCAGAGGAATTGTCCGGGATAAATAGAAAACCCCCCACAGGTGACCTCGGGAGAAATACAGGCTGCTCTGGGAAAAAAACGGTGCGGTTGTTTCAAGGAGCACAATACAATGATACTTGTACAAAAATGAGCTGCATGGTGGAGTTACCAGAAAGAAGCCTTTACTGTGCCAAAAAAGCACGGTTACAATATGACCGAAAACAGCTTGACACGCCTCACAGCTTCTGACACACTGTAATCTGGAGCGATGAAACCAAAATAGAGCTATAAGCGCTATGTTTGGAGAGGGGTCAACAGTGACAAGAATGCCATCCCCACTGTGAAGCATGGTGGTGACTGTAACGTACATGTGACATGCATGTACCGATTCAAGTAGATAAGATGTGCTCAGTAGCAATATGTAATCGTAACCGTAGGGACATTCCATTGTTATTAAAGATGTATTCAGTCAGAGGTACTCAGACAGATGCTCATCAATTAGCGTCTGAAAAGACTTCCAGCTTCCTCTGGATGTGACACCTAAGTGCTAATAAGGTTTGTCACCTTCTGGGGAAACCGGTTTGGAGGAAATGACTGCAGACAGGTTGTCTACCTGACATTGGAAGCTCTAAAAGTATATCCATACATCAAAGAAGTATGTTTCATCCCTCATAAAAGCTAAAATATTAGTTGCAGAGAGATGAAAATACTTCCCTCTGATGGGTCACTCTGTGCGTCACACCGACACCTAAAAACCGTATTTGTGGTTTATGTAGAATGCCAGGAAAAAGCAGGAAATGGTTAGGTGGCTCTGGATTGCGACAGTCGAATAGTGTTTGGTACTGTCGCGATCGGACTGATGCGCTGGTGTTGGAAATCCAATCCCCGACTTGGTGTTTCAAGCTGGCCTTAGTCCGATTGAACTTGGGCAGGTCAACACCCAGAACATCCTGTGGGCGGGTACAGGAACACCCCCCATGGTCAATTGGCCAAAGACTAATGTCCCGCCTACGTCCATATCCCCATAAATGGAGGACCCGGGCATTGGGACATTGTATTTCGTATGGAGCTGGTCGATTGACTAACGGATTACGGACTTTTTCTGACTTGATCCAGTCGCAGGATAGATCTCGGTAAAGTTTTATTTCTGTTTTTTATTCCCTTTTATTTTATAGTGAATAGTCATTTGTGTGTCTTCTTGTATTTTTTGTATTTCTGTAACTTTTTATACTTTGCACATATTTTATGCTCCGCCCACTTCGGGAAATTAAATCTTAAAATTAAGTAGTGACTTCTGTGTATATAAGCTCGGGCTCATATCTCCGGAGAGACTAGATTGGAGAGATTAGATTGGATTGTATCGTATTTTAGTGCCTTTATACGCTCGGTCAAGCTCATTGCCAACCTGTATGCAATTGCACTGTGTGTGGGCAGATTGCATGCAGGTTGTAAAGGTAACAGATCGGCCAGACGGAGATCTGTGTGTGTGGGGTGTCTCAGCAGACCGTTCTGCGGATAAACTGTTGGGTGGTGGCAGGCATCCTTTTGTGGTGTGTCTGGTGCGGGGGGGGGGGGGTGTGTGGACAGTGGAAGAGTGATTAACTCCGGGGTTCTAGCTGTAGGATAGCTGGAGGGACTCTAGAAGGGGGTAATTACTAAGCTGGTCCTCAACTCTAATCAGTGCACCAGATTGTATGTAAGATTTGTATCTGCCAGTGTGTGGTCGACCAGCTGGATTGGAGTGGAGTCTCCCTCTGGTGGTGGTCAGAGGTAGTGCGGGCTGTGAAAGGGTATCACGGCTGATCTTATATACGGTTTTATATATTCAAAGTTAAGTCCCCTTTATTCCCTCGTACCCCCAGTCACGGCCGCACGTGCACGCCTCGGTTAGCTAGTCGCTGTGGGCGTGGCGTGTGGGGGACATGTGACAGTGACTCACTAATGTTTTGGGGGGGGTGAGCTCTAAGGACACGGGGAATCTTGTGAAAATTGATGACAAGACGAATGCAGCTTGTTATCAGAAAATATCGACAGACAATTTGCATTCTTCTGCAGGAAAGCTGGCCATGGGACGCTCCCGGACTTTCCAGTATGACAATGTCCCCAAGCCAGGGGCGGACTGACAACTCATGGGGCCCCCCGGGCAATAGGGGATCATGGGGCCCCTGTGTCCTTGCCCAAATTCAAAAAAGCCTATGAAAAAGGTACCAGGGGCATCTCATGGGGCCCCTACTGACCCCGGGCCCTCGGGCAGTGCCCGAGTTTCCAAATGGTCAGTCCACCTCTGCCCCAAGCACAAGGCCAAGCTGACCCTCCAGCAGAAAAAGGTGAAGGTTCCGGAGTGACCATCACAGTCTCCCGACCCTAAGATCATCGAGCCGCTCTGGGGAGATCTCAAACGTGCGGTTCATGCAAGTCGACCAATGGCTTTGCATGACCTGGAGGCATTTTGACGAGACAAATGGGCGGCTCTACCACCGGCAGGAATTCGGGGGCCTCATAGACAACCATTACAAAAGACGGCATTCCATTGGACTAAAGGGGGCAATAGGAATAGGAACTAAGGGGGTGCAGACTATTGAATCGGGGGCATTTCATCTGGTTTTCTTGTTGCCAAGTTCTGTTTTCTGATTGGCCCGTTCTGGTATCACCTCCAGTTACAGAATATGAATCCCATAAGAAATCCAGGAAATGGGTTTTGTCCTGTTCATTTATGTTTTCTTTACAAATGGTACATCCTGCAGATTACCAATTCTCCAAGAGGGGGGGGGGGGGCAAACTTTTCAGCCAACTGTGTCTGGACCAGGGGCAGACAGACAACTCGTGGGGCCCCCGGCAATAGGGGATCATAGGGCCCCTGTGTCCTCGCCCACACTCAAACCACACCCAAAAAAGCCTATGAAAGGTACCAAGGGCACCTAGTGGGGTCCCCTACTGACCCCGGGGCCTCGGTACCCGAATGCGAATGGTCAGTCCGCCACTGGTCTGGACTATAAAGCAGAGAATCTGGATGGACAGTTGGATAGATGGTTCTACATTTTCTAAACGTTTTTAAGGTATTAACACATTACATGTATAGGAATATTGAAACATTTAAAGAATACAAATGTCCTTGAAGCCCCCATCCCACATGTATTGCCCTTGAAGCCCCCATCTCTCTCCCCCAACGTATTGCCCTTGTAACTTCCATCTCCCTCCCCCAATGTACTGCCCTTGAAGCCCCTATCCTTCCCCCAATGTATTGCCCTTGAAGCCCCCATCTCCCTCCCCCAAATGTATTGCCCTTGAAGCTTCCAACTTGCTCCCCCTATGTACTGCCCTTGAAGCCCCCATCTTTCCCCCCTATATATTGCCCTTGAGGCCCCATCCTTTCCCCATGTATTGCCCTTGAAGCCCCCATCTCCCTCCCCCAACGTATTGCCCTTTTAACTTCCATCTCCCTCCCCCAATGTATTGCCCTTGAAGCCCCCATCTCCCTCCCCCAAATGTATTGCCCTTGAAGCTTCCAAATTGCTCCCCCTATGTACTGCCCTTGAAGCCCACATCCTTCCCCCTATATATTGCCCTTGAAGCCCCATCCTTTCCCCATGTATTGCCTTTGAAGCCCCCATCTCCCTCCCCCAATGTATTGCCCTTGAAACTTTCATCTTGCTCCCCTTATGTATTGCCCTTTAAGCTCCCATCCTTCCCCCCATATATTGCCCTTGAAGCCCCCATCTCCCTCCCCCAATGTATTGCCTTTGAAGGTTCCACCTCCCACCCCCCAATGTATTGTCCTTGAAGCTTCCATCTCCCTCCCCCAATGTACTGCCCTTGAAGCCCCCATCCTCCCCCCCTCCCCTATATATTGCCATTGAAGCCCCCATCTCCCTCCCCCAATGTATTGCCCTTGGAGCTTCCACCTCCCTCCCCCAATGTATTGCTCTTGAAGGTTCCACCTCCCTCCCCCCAATGTATTGCCTTTGAAGGTTCCACCTCCCTCCCCCCAATGTATTGTCCTTGAAGCTTCCATCTCCCTCCCCCAATGTACTGCCCTTGAAGCCCCCATCCTCCCCCCCCCCCATATATTGCCCTTGAAGCCCCCATCTCCCTCCCCCAATGTATTGCCCTTGGAGCTTCCATCTCCCTCCCCCAATGTATTGCCCTTGAAGCCCCCGACCTCCCACCCCATCTACTGCCCTTGAAGCCCCCATCTCCCTCCCCCATGTATTGCCTTGTACTTCACCTGTATAGGTATGGCTGGAAGGTCCTCCAGGGGTTTATAGAAATAGAGGACATCCTCCCTCTGGTTGTAGAGATCCAGGGCCTCTCTGATCCGTCCTTCCTGATCCGAAGACTGAGAGTGAGCCAATGTGACTGCGGAGAGCCATAGCACACACTGCCAGACCCCCATCTTGTACCCTCCGTAATGCTGATTTATGTGTCTGATTCCCTCTCTATTCATCCTCCGCACCTCCAGCTTCCTCTTTTTGTTTTGTTTTTTTTGTTTTTTTAGAATGTCTTGCGGAATCTTTTTATACGTTTATTGCACCATTAATAACACAACAAACATCTTTCACAAAACTTTGTTCCTGAAAAAGAAAAACACCCGGCCAGTCATTTAAAGTAGCACTCCAACCAGCGAACAAAATGAAATCCGTACTAGCAATGGTTCTTTATCCTTGAGGCCAGAGGATTGTCACCCTTCGGTGTGAGGGTGTTCTTAGAGGGATTTCCTTTCACTTTCTGTTGTGTCTACAGGACAGGAAGTGAAGGGAAATCTCCCTATTAGGATACAGATGGACAGTATGGAGGCCACTGGGATGGACTGTCCCCCCCCCAC
>NW_028321841.1:0-15343 GCF_062004578.1 Staurois parvus | reverse complement strand
GGCAGCAGCACGGGATGAGTAAGCCAGCCTTCAAATGTTAATGCTCAGAACTACTCATAGGCACGATTCTATGGGCAGTAGAGGAAACACGGTATGTGTCCATTCCTGGGGATCAGATATACTCTTCTAAATTCAGGGGATCATATTCACCATTCCAGAATGTGCCCCTTTCCCTAAATTATAACCTCCTGAGACCCCTACTTTAGTGAGAACCATCCAGGGACCCTTTCCTTAAACTGAGCCCTTCTGTGCCCTTCCATCAACCACAACCATCCTGTGACCCATCCTTCAGCCGCAAGCATCCCATGACCCATCCTTCAGCCGTAACCATCCCGTGACCCATCCTTCAACCACAACCATCCCATGACCCATCCTTCAACCACAACCATCCCATGACCCATCCTTCAGCCGTAACCATCCCGTGACCCATCCTTCAACCACAACCATCCCGTGACCCATCCTTCAGCCGTAACCATCCCGTGACCCATCCTTCAACCACAACCATCCCATGACCCATCCTTCAACCACAACCATCCCATGACCCATCCTTCAGCCGTAACCATCCCGTGACCCATCCTTCAACCACAACCATCCCATGACCCATCCTTCAACCACAACCATCCCGTGACCCATCCTTCAACCACAACCATCCCATCAACCATCTTTCAACCACAACCATCCTGTGACCCATCCTTCAGCCGTAACCATCCCGTGACCCATCCTTCAGCCGTAACCATCCCGTGACCCATCCTTCAACCACAACCATCCTGTGACCCATCCTTCAACCACAACCATCCCGTGACCCATCCTTCAGCCGTAACCATCCCGTGACCCATCCTTCAACCACAACCATCCCGTGACCCATCCTTCAGCCGCAAGCATCCCATGACCCATCCTTCAGCCGCAAGCATCCCATGACCCATCCTTCAACCACAACCATCCCGTGACCCATCCGTCAACCACAACCATCCCGTGACCCATCCGTCAACCACAACCATCCCGTGACCCATCCGTCAACCACAACCATCCTGTGACCCTTCCTTCAGCCGTAACCATCATGTGACCCATCCTTCAACCACAACCATCCCGTGACCCATCCTTCAACCACAACCATCCCGTGACCCATCCTTCAACCACAACCATCCCGTGACCCATCTTTCAACCACAACCATCCCGTGATGCATCCTTCAACCACAACCATCCCGTGACCCATCCTTCAACCACAACCATCCCGTGACCCATCTTTCAACCACAACCATCCCGTGACCCATCCTTCAACCACAACCATCCCGTGACCCATCTTTCAACCACAACCATCCCGTGATGCATCCTTCAACCACAACCATCCCGTGACCCATCCTTCAACCACAACCATCCCGTGACCCATCTTTCAACCACAACCATCCCGTGATGCATCCTTCAACCACAACCATCCCGTGACCCATCCTTCAACCACAACCATCCCATGACCCATCTTTCAACCACAACCATCCCGTGACCCATCCTTCAACCACAACCATCCTGTGACCCATCCGTCAACCACAACCATCCTGTGACCCATCCTTCAACCACAACCATCCCGTGATGCATCCTTCAGCCGAAACCATCATGTGTTCCATCCTTCAGCCAAAACCATCATGTGACCCATCCTTCAGCCGAAACCATCATGTGTTCCATCCTTCAGCCAAAACCATCATGTGACCCATCCTTCAGCCGAAACCATCATGCGACCCATCCGTCAACCACAACCATCCCGTGACCCTTCCTTCAACCACAGCCATCCCAGGATGCATCCTTCAGCCGAAACCATCATGTGACCGTTCCTTCAGCCGTAACCATCATGTGACCCATCCTTCAGCCGTAACCATCCCGTGACCCTTCTTTCAACCATGACCATCCTGCGGCCCTTCCTTCAACCATGACCATCCTGCGCCCCTTCTATCAACTATACCCATCCCCTGACCCTTCTATCAACTATAACCATCCTGTGCCCCTTCCTTCAACCATGACAGTCCTGCGCCCCTTCCTTCAACCATGACCATCCTGCGCCCCTTCCTTCAACCATGACATTCCTGCGCCCCTTCCTTCAACCATGACATTCCTGCGCCCCTTCCTTCAACCATGACATTCCTGCGCCCCTTCCTTCAACCATGACAGTGCTGCGCCCCTTCCTTCAACCATAACAGTCCTGCGCCCCTTCCTTTAACCATGACAGTCCTGCGCCCCTTCCTTCAACCATAACCATCCTGCTCCCCTTCCTTCAACCATGACAGTCCTGCGCCCCTTCCTTCAACCATGACAGTCCTGCGCCTCTTCCTTCAACCATACCCATCCTGCTCCCTTTCTTTCAACCATGACAATCCTGCACCCCTTCCTTCAACCATGACAGTCCTGCGCCTCTTCCTTCAACCATAACCATCCTGCGCCCCTTCCTTCAACCATGACAGTCCTGCACCCCTTCCGTCAACCATACCCATCCTAAGCCCCTTCCTTCAACCATAACCATCCTGCGCCCCTTCCTTCAACCATGACAGTCCTCCGCCCCTTCCTTCAACCACGACAGTCCTGCGCCCCTTCCTTCAACCACGACATTCCTGCGCCCCTTCCTTCAACCACGACAGTCCTGCGCCCCTTCCTTCAACCATGACAGTCCTGCGCCCCTTCCTTGAACCATGACAGTCCTGCGCCCCTTCCTTCAACCACGACAGTCCTGCGCCCCTTCCTTCAACCACGACAGTCCTGCGCCCCTTCCTTCAACCACGACAGTCCTGCGCCCCTTCCGTCAACCATGACAGTCCTGCGCCTCTTCCTTCAAATATAACCATTCTGCGCCCCTTCCTTCAACCATGACAGTCCTGCGCCCCTTCCTTCAACCATGACAGTCCTGCGCCCCTTCCTTCAACCATGACAGTCCTGCGCCCCTTCCTTCAACCATACCCATCCTGCGCCCCTTCCTTCAACCATACCCATCCTGCGCCCCCTCCTGGAGATAAGGGGAGTATTGCCTCATGAACTGCATGCTTTGTTTTTTGATTGGAAGACTACAGCTCTCCACATGTGTGATGCTTGAAAATCCCTTTCTTTGAAATCTTCGATGATTAGCGATCTTGCGATGTATAAATAGCGTGTTTACTGTGCGGTACGCGGAATTCATCAGATTGTCAGTTTGTGAGTGGGAGAGGAATAAACCCGATCACCCACTTTTCATGAGTAGATCTGCCTCGAACATATTGATGAACTGCTAAGCCGAGAGAAAACAAAGTGCGGCATTATGGGGCATCTGCAAAAAAAAGGGAGGGGCCATGCTGCAGGATTGTGAACACTGTGCAGGGTGGCAGTTAGGGGGATGGCTGTATGATGGACACCCTAACCACAGACAGACCTTCTATCAGAACAGGCAGCCATCATGGAGTGGAGGCAAACTGCCCTTTATAGTCCCGATCGATGCACTCTATACACTGTGTTGTACATGGCATAGTCCCGATCGATGCACTCTATACACTGTGTTGTACATGACATAGTCCCGATCGATGCACTCTATACACTATGTTGTACATGACATAGTCCCGATCGATGCACTCTATACACTGTGTTGTACGTGGCATAGTCCCGATCGATGCACTCTATACACTGTGTTGTACATGGCATAGTCCCGATCGATGCACTCTATACACTGTGTTGTACGTGGCATAGTCCCGATCGATGCACTCTATACACTATGTTGTACATGACATAGTCCCGATCGATGCACTCTATACACTGTGTTGTACGTGGCATAGTCCCGATCGATGCAATCTATACACTGTGTTGTACGTGGCATAGTCCTGATCGATGCAATCTATACACTGTGTTGTACATGACATTGTCCCGATCGATGCACTCTATACACTGTGTTGTACATGGCATAGTCCCGATCGATGCACTCTATACACTGTGTTGTACATGGCATTGTCCCGATCGATGCACTCTATACACTATGTTGTACATGACATTGTCCCGATCGATGCACTCTATACACTGTGTTGTACATGACATTGTCCCAATCGATGCACTCTATACACTGTGTTGTACATGACATTGTCCCGATCGATGCACTCTATACACTGTGTTGTACATGACATTGTCCCAATCGATGCACCCTATACACTATGTTGTAGATGACATTGTCCCGATCGATGCACTCTATACACTGTGTTGTACATGACATTGTCCCGATCGATGCACTCTATACACTGTGTTGTACATTGCATTGTCTCGATCGATGCACTCTATACACTGTGTTGTACATGACATTGTCCCGATCGATGCACTCTATACACTGTGTTGTACATGACATTGTCCCAATCGATGCACCCTATACACTATGTTGTAGATGACATTGTCCCGATCGATGCACTCTATACACTATGTTGTACATGACATTGTCCCGATCGATGCACTCTATACACTGTGTTGTACATGACATTGTCCCGATCGATGCACTCTATACACTGTGTTGTACATTGCATTGTCTCGATCGATGCACTCTATACACTATATTGTACATGACATTGTCCCAATCGATGCACCCTATACACTATATTGTACATGACATTGTCCCGATCGATGCACTCTATACACTGTGTTGTACATGACATTGTCCCGATCGATGCACTCTATACACTGTGTTGTACATGACATAGTCCCGATCGATGCACTCTATACACTGTGTTGTACATGACATTGTCCCGATTGACGCCGGATCCTGATAAATTCCAACACGTTTCCCACATCATACATCGCTTCATCAGGAGATGTGGGAGGCGTGTCTGACATCAAGGACTGACATTAAAGCCCAACTCCGGGCACAAGAAAAATATATCCATACAGTGCCCTCCTGGTCCTCTACCTGTGCTGTGCACCCCTCCTGGTCCTCTACCTGTGCTGTGCACCCCTCCTGGTCCTCTACCTGTGCTGTGCACCCCTCCTGGTCCTCTACCTGTGCTGTGCACCCTTCCTGGTCCTCTGACTACCTGTGCTGTGCACCCCTCCTGGTCCTCTGACTACCTGTGCTGTGCACCCCTCCTGGCCCTCTGACTACCTGTGCTGTGCACCCCTCCTGGCCCTCTACCTGTGCTGTGCACCCCTCCTGGTCCTCTACCTGTGCTGTGCACCCCTCCTGGTCCTCTACCTGTGCTGTGCACCCCTCCCGGTCCTCTGACTACCAGTGCTGTGCACCCTTCCCGTTCCTCTACCTGTGCTGTGCACCCCTCCCAGTACTCTACCTGTGCTGTGCACCCTTCCCGGTCCTCTGACTACCTGTGCTGTGCACCCCTCCTGGTCCTCTACCTGTGCTGTGCACCCCTCCTGGTCCTCTACCTGTGCTGTGCACCCCTCCTGGTCCTCTACCTGTGCTGTGCACCCCTCCCAGTACTCTACCTGTGCTGTGCACCCTTCCCGGTCCTCTGACTACCTGTGCTGTACACCCCTCCTGGTCCCCTACCTGTGCTGTGCACCCCTCCTGGTCCTCTACCTGTGCTGTGCACCCCTCCTGGTCCTCTACCTGTGCTGTGCACCCCTCCTGGTCCTCTACCTGTGCTGTGCACCCTTCCTGGTCCTCTGACTACCTGTGCTGTGCACCCCTCCTGGTCCTCTACCTGTGCTGTGCACCCCTCCTGGTCCTCTACCTGTGCTGTGCACCCCTCCTGGTCCTCTACCTGTGCTGTGCACCCTTCCTGGTCCTCTGACTACCTGTGCTGTGCACCCCTCCTGGTCCTCTGACTACCTGTGCTGTGCACCCCTCCTGGCCCTCTGACTACCTGTGCTGTGCACCCCTCCTGGCCCTCTACCTGTGCTGTGCACCCCTCCTGGTCCTCTACCTGTGCTGTGCACCCCTCCTGGTCCTCTACCTGTGCTGTGCACCCCTCCCGGTCCTCTGACTACCAGTGCTGTGCACCCTTCCCGTTCCTCTACCTGTGCTGTGCACCCCTCCCAGTACTCTACCTGTGCTGTGCACCCTTCCCGGTCCTCTGACTACCTGTGCTGTGCACCCCTCCTGGTCCTCTACCTGTGCTGTGCACCCCTCCTGGTCCTCTACCTGTGCTGTGCACCCCTCCTGGTCCTCTACCTGTGCTGTGCACCCCTCCCAGTACTCTACCTGTGCTGTGCACCCTTCCCGGTCCTCTGACTACCTGTGCTGTACACCCCTCCTGGTCCCCTACCTGTGCTGTGCACCCCTCCTGGTCCTCTACCTGTGCTGTGCACCCCTCCTGGTCCTCTACCTGTGCTGTGCACCCCTCCTGGTCCTCTACCTGTGCTGTGCACCCCTCCTTGTCCTCTACCTGTGCTGTGCACCCCTCCCGGTCCTCTACCTGTGCTGTGCACCCCTCTTGGTCCCTTGTAGATGGGGTGGTCCTAGTGTTGCTGGGGGGGTATTTTGTTTCGGGGGGATCATAGCGAATTACATAGAAATTACTCAGCAAAACAAAAAGGATTCTTGGTTCTTTATTCCCTAAAGGGGGAGGTACTAGGAGGTGGGAAGGTGTGGAACCAAGGGGTGGTGCTTGGAGATTGTTAGGGGGCGGAGACAAGGGGTGACTCAGAAGGGGGAGTACCTGCACCTATTTCTTTAAAAATAAAAATTTGATGATTCCTACCTGGGCTGCTTCATAGAATAGAATGGAATAGAACAGAAAAGACAAAAAAAAAATCAGAATATAAAATAAAAGAACAGAATAGAATAGGATATAACAGACTAAAATAGAAAAAATACAGACTGGAAAATAAAAGAATAGAATAAAATAGAAAAGAACAATAGAACATAAAGGAATAGAATAGAAAAAGAATAGAATATAATAACACAACAGAACAGAATGGAATAGAAAGGAACAGAACAAAAAAAACCAGAATAGAATAAATAATAGAGTAGACTAGAAAGGAATATAATAGAATAGAATAAAAAAAAAGCACAGGATAGCATAGAATAGAAAAAACAGACTAGAACAGAATAGAATAGAAAAGAACAATAGAATATAAAGGAATATAATAGCATATGAAAGAATAGAATAAAACAGAGGAGAATGGAAAATAAAGGAATATAGTAGATAAAGAATAGAATAAATAATAGAAAAGAATAGAAAGGAATTGAGAAGCATATAAATGAGTAGAATAGAATAAAACGATAGAATAGAATATAAGGAAATAAAATAGAAAAAAAACAGAATAGAATAGAAAAGAATAATAGAATAGAAAGGAATAGAGTATTAAAGAATAGAATAGATTAAAACAATGGAATATAACAGAATATAAAAAAAAAGAATAGTATATAAAGGAATAAAATAGGAAAAACGGGATGGTGCTCAGAGGTGGGTAGGGGGTGGAACCAAAGGATGCTGCTCAGAGGTGGGTAGGGGGTGGAACCAAGGGATGGTGCTCAGAGGTGGGTAGGGGATAGATACCAAGGGACGGTGCTCAGAGGTGGGTAGGGCGTAGAACCAAGGGGTGGTGCTCAGAGGTTGGTAGGGGGTGGAACCAAGGGATGGTGCTCAGAGGTGGGTAGGGGATGGAACCAAGGGATGGTGCTCAGAGGTGGGTAGGGGATGGAACCAAGGGATGGTGCTCAGAGGTGGGTAGGGGATGGAACCAAGGGATGGTGCACAGAGGTGGGTAGGGGATGGAACCAAGGGATGGTGCACAGAGGTGGGTAGAGTGTGGAACTAAGAGATGGTGCTCAGAAGTCAGTAGGGGAGAGATACCAAGGGATGGTGCTCAGAGGTGTGTAGGGGGTGGAACCAAGGGATGGTGCTTAGAGGTGGGTAGGGGATGGAACCAAGGGATGGTGCTTAGAGGTGGGTAGGGGATGGTACCAAGGGATGGTGCTCAGAGGTGGGTAGGGGGTGGAACCAAGGGATGGTGCTCAGAGGTGTGTAGGGGGTGGAACCAAGGGATGGTGCTTAGAGGTGGGTAGGGGATGGAACCAAGGGATGGTGCTTAGAGGTGGGTAGGGGATGGTACCAAGGGATGGTGCACAGAGGTGGGTAGAGGGTGGAACCAAGAGATGGTGCTCAGAGGTGGGTAGAGGGTGGAACCAAGAGATGGTGCTCAGAAGTCAGTAGGGGAGAGATACCAAGGGACGGTGCTGAGAGGTGGGTAGAGTGTGGAACCAAGTGATGGTGCTCAGAGGTGGGCTGGGTGTGGAACCAAGGGATGGTGCTCAGAGGTGGGTAGGGGGTGGAACCAAGTAACGGTGCTCAGAGGTGGGTAGGGGATAGAAACCAAGGGACGGTGCTCAGAGGTGGGTAGGGCGTGGAACCAAGGGATGGTGCTCAGAGGTGGGTAAGAGGTGGAACCAAGGGATGGTGCTCAGAGGTGGGTAGAGGGTGGAACCAAGCGATGGTGTTCAGAGGTGGGCTGGGTGTGGAACCAAGGGATGGTGCTCAGAGGTGTGTAGGGGATAGAAACCAAGGGATAGTGTTCAGAGGTGGGCTGGCTGTGGAACCAAGGGACGGTGCTCAGAGGAGGGTAGGGGGTGGAACCAGGTGATTGTTCTCAGAGGTGGGCTGGGGGTGGAACCAAGGGATGGTGCTCGGAGGTGGGTAGGGGGTGGAACCAAGGGATGGTGCTTAGAGGTGGGTAGGGGGTGGTACCAAGGGATGGTGCTCAGAGGAGGGTAGGGGGTGGAACCAAGGGATGGTGCTCGGAGGTGGGTAGGGGGTGGAACCAAGGGATGGTGCTTAGAGGAGGGTAGGGGGTGGAACCAAGGGATGGTGCTCGGAGGTGGGTAGGGGGTGGTACCAAGGGATGGTGCTCGGAGGTGGGTAGGGGGTGGTACCAAGGGATGGTGCTCAGAGGAGGGTAGGGGGTGGAACCAAGGGATGGTGCTTAGAGGAGGGTAGGGGGTGGAACCAAGGGACGGTGCTCAGAGGAGGGTAGGGGGTGGAACCAAGGGATGGTGCTCGGAGGTGGGTAGGGGGTGGAACCAAGGGATGGTGCTTAGAGGAGGGTAGGGGGTGGAACCAAGGGATGGTGCTCGGAGGTGGGTAGGGGGTGGTACCAAGGGATGGTGCTCAGAGGAGGGTAGGGGGTGGAACCAGGGAATAGGGATTTTGCACTTCCTGGTTCCGGGGCACGTGTGCCGGCATGCCGCTTCTGTTGTGATTCATTACAGCAGAAGCCGATTACGTTTGCCGGCCAATGAATGAGCAGACACTCTGATCGGCCAGGAAGAGTGACAGGACACACCTCTGCCTATGTAATCGGCGATCTGCTGGATTTTCATTCCCTGCGAAGCGCGTAGTACACACAAGACCACTGGTAGGCACACAGGTAACCCATCGATCGCCCGAGATGTTTAACCCCTTCCCAGCCGGCGTCATTCGTACAGCGACAGCGAATATTTGTAGCACAGAGCGCTGTATTAGGCTCCGTTCACACTTGTGCGACTTCAAAAAACGTGCGATTTTCATGGCGACTTTTCAGTGCGACTTGATGTGAGTGGATGAGTTCGACTTTGGCCTTGACCTAGGATGATTGTTCGCGCTGCACAAAGTCGCATGTAGATCATTCAGGTGCGACTTTGGAGGGTTTACATCGAATGGCCCTCAAGTCACATGAAGTATTGCAGGAACTACCTTCCAGTCGCTGCAACTTGAAGTCGCACAGAAATGCGAAGTACTCACTGGGAAACACGGGGGGGGGGGGGGAGGGACTTGTCATGTGAAAATCGCCCGTTTCTGTGGCCCCTCTAATGGTGCGAAATTCAAACATAAAATTCTTAGAAAAGATTTTTTTAAGAAGATTGTTCTTGGAAATCGATCCGTGCGTGGCCGGCTGGATACACCGCATGGGATGACCTGCAGGAAGATGTGCACCCTGGTGCTGGGAGCGTCCTACAGGTAGACACTATACTGCTGGAAGTATTGGCCCCGCCCTCCCAGTCATGTGATTCAGGTGTTCCAACTCCCTCCATATCATGTGATTCAGGTGTTCTGACCCCCTCCATATCATGTGATTCAGGTGTTCTAACCCCCTCCATATCATGTGATTCAGGTGTTCTGACCCCCTACATATCATGTGATTCAGGTGTTCCAATCCCCTCCATATCATGTGATTCAGGTGTTTCAATCCCCTCCATATCATGTGATTCAGGTGTTCCAATCCTCTCCCAGTCATGTGATTCAGGTGTTCCAATCCCTTCCCAGTCATGTGATTCAGGTGCTCCAATTCCCTCCCAGTCATGTGATTCAGGTGTTCCAATCCCCTCCCAATCATGTGATTCAGGTGTTCCAATCCCCTCCATATCAGGTGATTCAGGTGTCCCAATCCCCTTCATATCATGTGATTCAGGTGTTCCAATCCCTTCCCAGTCATGTGATTCAGGTGTTCCAATCCCCTCCCAATCATGTGATTCAGGTGTTCCAATCCCCTCCATATCAGGTGATTCAGGTGTCCCAATCCCCTCCATATCATGTAATTCAGGTGTTCCAAATCTCTTCCCAGTCATGTGATTCAGATGTTCCAATCCCCTCCCAATCGTGATTCAGGTGTTCCAATCCCCTCCCAATCATGTGATTCAGGTGTTCCAATCCCCTCCATATCATGTCATTCAGGTGTTCCAATCCCCTCCATATCATGTGATTCAGGTGTTCCAATCCCCTCCATATCATGTGATTCAGGTGTTCCAATCCCCTCCATATCATGTGATTCAGGTGTTCCAATCCCCTCAATATCATGTGATTCAGGTGTTCCAATCCCCTCCCAATCATGTGATTCAGGTGTTCCAATCCCCTCCATGGACACAGGTGTATACAATCAAGCCCCTAGGTATGCAGACGGCTTCTACAAACATTGGTGAAAGAATGGGTCGCTCTCAGGAGCTCAGTGACTCCAAGCGTGGTCCCGTGATAGGTGGCCACCTGGGCAATAAGTCCATCCGTGACATTTCCTGGCTACTAAATATTCCACGCTCAACTGTTAGTGGGATTATAACAAAGTGGAAGCCACTGGGAACAACAGCCACTCAGCCACCAAGTGGTAGGCCACGTCACATGACAGGGTGGGGTCAGCGCATGCTGAAGCGCACAGTGCGCAGAAGTCACCAACTGTCTGCAGAGTCAATAGCTAAAGAGCTCCAAACTTGGTGTGGCCTTCAGATGAGCCCAACAACAGTGCGTAGAGAGCTTCATGGAATGGGTTTCCATGGCCGAGCAGCTGCATCCAAGCCTTCCATCACCAAGTGCAATGCAAAGCGTCGGATGCCGTGGTGTAAAGCACGCCGCCACTGTACTCTAGAGCTGTGGAGACATTGACTCTGGAGTGACCAATCATGCTTCTCTGTCGTCTGGCAATCCGATGGACATGTCTGGGTTTGGCGGTTGCCAGGAGAACGGTACTTGCCTGACTGCATTGTGCCAAGTGTAAAGTTTGGTGGAGGGGGGATTATGGTGTGGGGTTGTCTTTCAGGGGTTGGGTTGACCCCCTAGTTCCAGTGAAGGGAACTTTTAAAGCATCAGCATACCAAGACATTTTGGACAATTTCATGCTCCCAACTTTGTGGGAAGAGTTTGGGGATGGCCCCTTCCTGTTCCAACATGACTGCCCACCAGTGCACAAAGCAAGGTCCATAGAGACATGGAGAAGCCGGTTTGGGGTGGAGGAACTTGACTGTCCTGCACAGAGTCCTGACCTCAACCCCATAGAACACCTTTGGGATGAATTAGAGCGGAGACTGCGAGCCAGGCCTCCTCCCCCGACATCAGTGCCTGACCTGACAAATGTGCTTCTGGAAGAATGGTCCAACCTTCCCATAGACACCCTCCTAAACCTTGTGGACGGCCTTCCCAGAAGAGTTGAAGCTGTTATATCTGCAAAGGGCGGGGCCAACTCAATATTGAACCCTACGGCCTAAGACTGGGGGGCCATTAAAGGTCATGTGCGTGGAAAGGGCGGGGCCAACTCAATATTGAACCCTACGGACTAAGACTGGGAGGGGCCATTAAAGGTCATGTGTGTGGAAAGGGCGGGGCCAACTCAATATCGAACCCTACGGACTAAGACTGGGGGGCCACTAAAGGTCATGTGTGTGGAAAGGGCGGGGCCAACTTAATATTGAACCCTGCGGACTAAGACTGGGGGGCCATTAAAGGTCATGTGTGTGGAAAGGGAGGGGCCAACTCAATATTGAACCCTACGGACTAAGACTGGGGGGCCATTAAAGGTCATGTGTGTGGGAAGGGCGGGGCCAACTCAATATTGAACCCTACGGGCTAAGACTGGGGGGCCATTAAAGGTCATGTGTGTGGGAAGGGCGGGGCCAACTCAATATTGAACCCTACGGGCTAAGACTGGGGGGCCATTAAAGGTCATGTATGTGGGAAGGGCGGGGCCAACTCAATATTGAACCCTACAGACTAAAGCAGGACATACATGGGTCGAATTCCGAACGATTTTTCAATTGAAAATCGAAAACATCGTTCGTTCTGTAATCCGATGGTGCCACCAATGATTTATAAAATCGGTCATTTTTCACGAATTTTCCAGCGTGCCCGATAAATTAAATGAGAAGGAACCACGAAAATCGTCCGGTGCCATCGCCCCACTAACAGCGAAAATCATTTTGATAATTTTTAAATAGATTTTGAGGTAATTTAAAATCTCTCCCAGGTCTCCATTCATATTCATGTCTGAATCCACCGACCGCCGATGGGCTCGCTACCTCCGCTGGAAGTCCGTTCCACGCACCAACTACTCCTTCAGTAAAACAATCCTTTCTAAGGTCAGCGTGGAACTTTTCTCCTCTAGTCTGGAGGTCGTGTCCCCGATCTGAAAGTCCTGCCCTCCCGAACCTCACCCCCTCCCTTCCTGGATTTAAAAGGTGTCGCTCGCGTCCATCCTTTCCCTTCTTTCCTCCAGACTGTACACATGAAGTTCCTGTTCCAATTTAGCTGCACGTGTCTTTTTGTCCCTCGGAGACCGTCCCACCCCACATGGAAATAGATTTGTAATGTATTTTAAAAATATTCTTCCCAAATATATTGACATATATTTGAAATACTACAATTTTGGCCATATTCAATATATATATACACTGTATGTTGAAATGCATTTTTCTTACAAAATATGTGAAAATTTTTTTAAAAATACATTTAAAATATACTGTAGAAATCTGAAGAATATATTTAAAAAAAAAAAAAATATATATATATTTAAAAAAAAAAAAAAAAAAAAAATAATAATAATAATATATATATATATATATATATATATATATATGTGTGTTTGTGTATGTATAAATATATATATATATATATATATATATATATATACACACTGTATGTTGAAATGCATTTTTATTACAAAATATATGAAAAATATTTTTAATAATACATTTCAGATATACTGTATGTCTTTACAAAGTACGAATCTACATTTTTGGAATGCATTTACAAATATATTTAAACATATATACACTTCATGTTGAAAAGTGTTTTTTATATATTATGAAATATATGAAAAATATTTTAAAAAATATATATTTTTAAATATATTCTTCAGATTTTTTTTAACATATAAAAAAGTAATTTTAACATATATATTTACCGTACATATATTTTTAAATGCATTCCAAAAATGTAGATTTGTATTTTTAAAGACATACTGTATTTCTGAAAAGTTTGTTAAAATGACTTTTTTATATGTTAAAAAAAATCTGAAGAATATATTTATAAAAAATATATTTTTAAAAATACTTTTCATATATTTTGTAATATATATAAAAAACGCATTTCAACATGCAGTGTAGATATTTTTAAATATATTTCTAAATGCATTCCAAAAATGTAGATTTGTACTTTTTAAAGACATACAGTGTATCTGAAATGTATTATTAAAAATATTTTTCATATATTTTGTAATAAAAGCGCATTTCAACATACAGTGTATATATATGTATATATATACATATATATATATATACACACACACACACAAATATATATATATTTTTTAAAAAAAATATTATTTATATATATATATATATATATATATATATATATATATATATATATTTATATTTAATATATTCTTCAGATTTCTACAGTATATTTTAAGTGTATTTTTAAAAATATTTTTCATATATTTTGTAACAAAAATGCATTTCAACATACAGTATATATATATTTATATTTATTTTTTTTATATATATATTGAATACGGCCAAAATTGTAGCATTTCAAACATATGTCAATATATTTGGGAAGAATATTTTTAAAATATAATTGAAATATATTCTTCTTCCATGTGGGACCGCTGGGGATCAGTTGTGTCATTCAGATATCAGAGATTCAAATTACTTTTTCACCCCCCCCCCCCCCTCAGAGGGTGACAACCCATGGACACAATATGGAATAATAGTAGAAAAAGAAGAAGAAGTTGAGTTTTCCATCCCCGATGTGCCATGTGCTGGGTTCCCCGTCATTTGATATATTCCAGGAGGGATGGTCTGCAGAGTTGGAAGCGATGATCTGCTCCCATCCTGCCTCTGACAAGAGCCGTTGTCACCAATCGAAACGCAAAGGAATAAAAAGTAACAAAAACAGCCACATCGCCCGATGGACGCCTAGAAGTTGAACTTGTCAGCAGCCTGGCCATTGGGGGGTATTTACTAAACCTGGAAGGTGCAAAATCCGGCTCACTCCTGCATAGGAACCAATCAGCTTCCAGGTTTCATTGTCAAAGCTGAACTGAACCAGCTGAAGCTAGAAGCTGATTGGCCGCCGTGCACAGTGGCCCCGGGTTCTGAGTGCTCCACTTTTAGTAAATCTCCCCCAATGCATCCACTTTGAATTCTGCATAAAAGAAGGAGAAGAACTCACCGGGGGAGACGAGACGTTACGTCCTGAAAAAGTCCTAAAGATGTTCCAGAAGACGTGGCGCTGGTCCCCGGTGATGGCGGAGCGAGCCGACGATTCGCTGACCGGATTGAGAAGGAAAAAAAAAAAAAGAAGAGCGAGCGAGTGAGAGAGAGAGAGAGGGAGCGAGGCTGTTGCTTGAAGTGAGTGAATGTATGTGAACATCAACAGGAAACATGCGAGCTTCCTGTGACATCAGCCGGCTCCGCCTGCGCTGGGCTTCTCCCTGAACAAACTTCTCCCTCTTCTCCTGCCACTTGGACTGGTGCCGCGTCCGTCCGCGTCCTCCGAAAATCCACCGCCGCTCCCGCACAGGATACGGCTTTCCTCCGCAGGAAGTCCAACTCCCGGCGAGCTCCCGGAGGCGACAACTCATTCTTCACTCATTGTGTTCCCTCCATTCAGCTGTCAGCCTGAAACATCGAAGAGTGACGGCAGAAAAAAGACCAGCAGTGCCT
>NW_028321840.1:17500-39799 GCF_062004578.1 Staurois parvus | reverse complement strand
AGTGTGTGTGTGAGTGTATATATATATATCTATGTGTGTGTGAGTGGTATCTAATCTATATACTATGTGTGTGTGTGTGTATATCTATCATCACTATGTGTGTGTTGTGTGTAACATCTATCTATATACTGTGTGTGTGTGTGTGTATATATATATATATGTGTGTGTGTCATTTGTGTGTGTGTACTCTGTGTGTGTGTGTATATCTCATATACTACTATGTGTGTGTGTGTGTGTAGTATCATAATCTATATCTGTGTAGTGTGTGTGTCTCTATCTATCTATACTGTGTGTGTGTGGGGGGGTATATATATATACACACACACACACATATATATATATATATACACACACACACACATATATATATATATATACACACACACACATATATATATATATATACACACACACACACATATATATATATATATATACACACACACACACATATATATATATATATACACACACACACACATATATATATATATACACACACACACACACACACACACACACACACACATATATATATATATACACACACACACACACACACATATCTATATATATATATATACACACACACACACACATATATATATATATACACACACATATATATATATATATATATACACACACACACACACATATATATATATACACACACACACACATATATACACACACATATATATATATATAGATACACACACACACACACACACATAAATACACACATATATATAAATACACACATATATATACACACACACACACACATATATATATATATAATTACACACACACACACATATATATATTTATATATATTTAGTTACAATTTTACATATATTTAAATTAAATGAATACATAAATCATCAGGAACCTCTGATCCCTCCTCTTTTAGTTTGTGTTGTAATTGTACCGTCTGCCCTCGTGTTGTAAAGCGCTGCGTATATATATATATATAATATTATTTTATTTTTTTATTTGAACAGCAAAAACACGCCACAAAACGTACGAAAATGTGCATTTCCATTCACTCCTATGGAATGAAAACTGCTAAAAAATGGGCAAATCTGCCCGATTTGAGCGACAAAAGAAAAACAAAAAATTTTTGGCTTCAGGCGACTTGGAGTGGAGATGTGAAACATCTCCACTGAGAATATTTGTTTTTTTGTTTTGTTTTTCTCCTCAAATGTTTTGGAGCTTGGAGGTGTGAATGGGGTCTTAGTGTCCCCAGGAAATGGGCGATCCCACCTGCGCGCTTGTACCGGTCGTGGATGTGTCGTATCTGCGTACTGACGGTCACATCTTGCGCCGTACATTTCTTGCTCTCTTTGGGGATGTGAAATGTTAGGTGTTGGAGGAATATGGAGCCGTGATTTGTTATCGGTGTGGAAAGACAAACAAATCGATAATCTGGGATCAGACAGGGCAAGGTTAGAGGAGGACAAAGCTTCAATCGGAGCTTGCAGCACAGTCCAGAGTCCGGCCCCGGGGTCCCCGGCACCACATGGCAAACAAAATCCAGAGGAGAGAGCAAAGGTCAAAAACAGTTCACCAAATACAACCAAACCCAAGATAACAGATGGGGGGGGGACAACACACCACCATGGACAACACTGTCTTAATGCATGGGCACCCCTGAGCACTTCCCAGGGGCCCCAGGTGCATGATAATTTTGGATTACATGATACTTGCCAACTGTCCCGGATTTGTTGGGACAGTCACGCTTTTTGCTAAGCTGGTCCGAGATGGTCCGGGAAGTGTCCCAGAACCTGTATTGTGCCCACCTGATCCCAGCACTGTGCCCTCCTGACTCCCCCTGTACCATGCCCACCTGATCCCAGCATTGTGCCCTCCTAATCCCTGTACTGTGCCCTCCTGATCCCAGTACTGTGCCCTCCTGACTCCCCCTGCACCGTGCCCACCTGATCCCAGCATTGTGCCCTCCTGATCCCAGTACTGTGCCCTCCTGACTCCCCTGTACTGTGCCATCCTGATCCCAGTACTGTGCCCTCCTGACTCCCCCTGTACCATGCCCACCTGATCCCAGCATTGTGCCCTCTTGATCCCTGTACTGTGCCCTCCTGATCCCAGTAGTGTGCCCTCCTGACTCCCCCTGTACTGTGCCCTCCTGACTCCCCCAGTAGTGTGCCCTCCTGACTCCCCCTGTACCATGCCCACCTGATCCCAGCATTGTGCCCTCTTGATCCCTGTACTGTGCCCTCCTGATCCCAGTACTGTGCCCTCCTGACTCCCCCTGTACCATGCCCACCTGATCCCAGCATTGTGCCCTCCTGATCCCAATACTGTGCCCTCCTGACTCCCCTGTACTGTGCCCTCCTGATCCCAGTACTGTGCCCTCCTGACTCCCCTGTACTGTGCCCTCCAGATCCCTGCATTGTGCCCTTCTTATCCCAGTACTGTGCCCTCCTGACTCCCCCTGTACTGTGACATCCTGACTCCCCCTGTGCTGTGCCCACCTGATCCCAGTACTGTGCCCTCCTGACTCCCCTGTACTGTTCTCACCTGATCCCAGCATTGTGCCCTCCTGACTCCCCCTGTACTGTGCCCTCCTGATCCCAGTATTGTGCCCTCCTGACTCCCCCTGTACTGTGACCTCCTGACTCCCCCTGTGCTGTGCCCACCTGATCCCAGTACTGTGCCCTCCTGACTCCCCCTGTACTGTGACATCCTGACTCCCCCTGTGCTGTGCCCACCTGATCCCAGTACTGTGCCCTCCTGACTCCCCTGTACTGTTCTCACCTGATCCCAGCATTGTGCCCTCCTGACTCCCCCTGTACTGTGCCCTCCTGATCCCAGTATTGTGCCCTCCTGACTCCCCCTGTACTGTGACCTCCTGACTCCCCCTGTGCTGTGCCCACCTGATCCCAGTACTGTGCCCTCCTGACTCCCCCTATACTGTGACATCCTGATTCCCCCTGTGCTGTGCCCACCTGATCCCAGTACTGTGCCCGCCTGACTCCCCTGTACTGTTCTCACCTGATCCCAGCATTGTGCCCTCCTGACTCCCCCTGTACTGTGCCCTCCTGATCCCAGTATTGTGCCCTCCTGACTCCCCCTGTACTGTGACTTCCTGACTCCCCCTGTGCTGTGCCCACCTGATCCCAGTACTGTGCCCTCCTGATCCCAGCATTGTGCCCACCTGATCCCAGTATTGTGCCCTCCTGACTCCCCCTGTACTGTGCCCTCCTGATCCTAGTATTGTGCCCTCCTGACTCCCCCTGTACTGTGCCCTCCTGACTCCCCCTGTACTGTGCCCATCTGATCCCAGTACTGTGCCCTCCTGACTCCCCCTGTACTGTGCCCACCTGATCCCAGCATTGTGCCCTCCTGATCCCAGTACTGTGCCCTCCTGACTCCCCTGTACTGTACCCTCCTGACTCCCCCAGTACTGTGCCCTCCTGACTCCCCCAGTACTGTGCCCTCCTGACTCCCCTGTACTGTGCCCTCCTGACTCCCCCTGTACTGTGCCCTCCTGACTCCCCCTGTACTGTGCCCTCCTGACTCCCCCTGTACTGTGCCCTCCTGACTCCCCAGTACTGTGCCCTCCTGACTCCCCCAGTACTGTGCCCTCCTGACTCCCCTGTACTGTGCCCTCCTGACTCCCCTGTACTGTGCCCTCCTGACTCCCCCAGTAGTGTTCCCTCCTGACTCCCCCAGTAGTGTGCCCTCCTGACTCCCCCTGTACTGTGCCCTCCTGACTCCCCCAGTAGTGTGCCCTCCTGACTCCCCCTGTACCATGCCCACCTGATCCCAGCATTGTGCCCTCTTGATCCCTGTACTGTGCCCTCCTGACTCCCCTGTACTGTACCCTCCTGACTCCCCCAGTACTGTGCCCTCCTGACTCCCCCAGTACTGTGCCCTCCTGACTCCCCTGTACTGTGCCCTCCTGACTCCCCCTGTACTGTGCCCTCCTGACTCCCCCTGTACTGTGCCCTCCTGACTCCCCCTGTACTGTGCCCTCCTGACTCCCCAGTACTGTGCCCTCCTGACTCCCCCAGTACTGTGCCCTCCTGACTCCCCCAGTACTGTGCCCTCCTGACTCCCCTGTACTGTGCCCTCCTGACTCCCCTGTACTGTGCCCTCCTGACTCCCCCAGTAGTGTTCCCTCCTGACTCCCCCAGTAGTGTGCCCTCCTGACTCCCCCAGTACTGTGCCCTCCTGACTCCCCCAGTAGTGTGCCCTCCTGACTCCCCCAGTACTGTGCCCTCCTGACTCCCCCAGTAGTGTGCCCTCCTGACTCCCCCTGTACTGTGATCTCCTGACTCCCCCTGTACTGTGCCCTCCTGACTCCCCCTGTACTGTGCCCTCCTGATCCCCTGTACTGTGCCCTCCTGACTCCCCCTGTACTGTGCCCTCCTGATCCCCCTGTACTGTGCCCTCCTGATCCCCCTGTACTGTGCCCTCCTGACTCCCCCAGTAGTGTGCCCCCCTGACTCCCCCTGTACTGTGCCCTCCTGACTCCCCCTGTACTGTGCCCTCCTGACTCCCCTGTACTGTGCCCTCCTGACTCCCCTGTACTGTGCCCTCCTGACTCCCCCTGTACTGTGCCCTCCTGACTCCCCTGTACTGTGCCCTCCTGACTCCCCCAGTAGTGTTCCCTCCTGACTCCCCCAGTAGTGTGCCCTCCTGACTCCCCCAGTACTGTGCCCTCCTGACTCCCCCAGTAGTGTGCCCTCCTGACTCCCCCTGTACTGTGATCTCCTGACTCCCCCTGTACTGTGCCCTCCTGACTCCCCCTGTACTGTGCCCTCCTGATCCCCTGTACTGTGCCCTCCTGACTCCCCCTGTACTGTGCCCTCCTGATCCCCCTGTACTGTGCCCTCCTGATCCCCCTGTACTGTGCCCTCCTGACTCCCCCAGTAGTGTGCCCCCCTGACTCCCCCTGTACTGTGCCCTCCTGACTCCCCCTGTACTGTGCCCTCCTGACTCCCCTGTACTGTGCCCTCCTGACTCCCCTGTACTGTGCCCTCCTGACTCCCCCTGTACTGTGCCCTCCTGACTCCCCCTGTACTGTGCCCTCCTGACTCCCCTGTACTGTGCCCTTTGTGTTGATTAGTCTTTGATTCATGGCATGCATTCTTTGTTGTTGTTTCAAAATCAATTTTATTGGAAGTAATAACAGATATATGTTTCATTCGATCAACTATTTATACATTCATTCTTGAGAGTAGGAGTGTAAATTGGGGCAAGAGGCTGGTAGGGGCCCCAGTGCATTACTTTGCCCAGGGCCCTTGATGCTATTATTACAGCCCTGACCATGGGTCCCCAGAGCAGGTAAAGAACGTGGGAAGGATGAGCGTGAGTTTATAATGAGTGTATAATAAGACCAATATAGAAATATTAACTTTAATAAAAGATCAATCAGTAGAAGCCAACATGTTTCAGAGCCTCAGAACCCCCTTCATCAGGGCTAAGAAAACAAAATCTCAATGGATAGATCTCACAGATCCATCTGGTTTTTCAATTGTCTCGTTTCCTCGAGCCTGATGAAGGGGGTTGTGATTCCCCGAAACATGCTGGATTTACCTTCTGACAGACGTGCAGAACGAAAAAAATTGTTTTGTTTTGTTGTTTGTTCCGGATTGTTTTGTTAAGTTACTAATTTCATATTGTTGAATTTGTAACAAATTAGTTTTGTTTCGTTTCTTTGTTTTTGACTGGATTTGAATTATTCAAATGGATTTGAAATATTTGAATCAAATCAAACTCGAATTGAAAATATCGAATCGATCCAAATTCATTGTGAAGAATAGCTGGCTCTATTCTATTCGAAATTCAGAAGATGGTTATATTCTATTTTATTCGGTTCTATTTAGTCTATTCTTTTATTTTCTATTCTATTCTTTTCTGTTCTATCCCTTTATTTTCTATTCTATTATGTTTTACTGTATTCTTTTCTATTCTGTTCTGTTTTTTTCAATTGTTTTGAAACTTTGAATTTCGGAAGATGGCTATATTCTATTTTATTCCATTCTATTTAGTCTACTCTTTTATTTTCTATACTTTTCTATTCCATTTTATTCTTTTATTTTCTATTCTATTCTGTTTTACTGCATTCTTTTCTATTCTGTTTTATTCTATTGTTTTCAAACTTTGAATTTCAGAAGATGGCTATATTCTATTTTATTCTTTTCTATTCATTCAGTTCTATTCTTTTCTTTTCTACCATATTCCTTTATATTCTATTATTTTCTATTCTATTCATATATATTCCTTTATTTTCCATTCTATTTTATTCCCTGAAAACCTTTCTCTTTAACCTCTTCCATACCGGGCACTTATACCCTCTTCCTGTTGAGGCCAATTTTCAGGTTTCAGCGCTCTCACACTTTGAATAACAATTGCGCGGTCATACAACATTGTACCCAAACTAAAATTTTATCATTTTCTTCACACAGCATGACCTTTCTTTTGGTGGTATTTTGTCACCGCTGGGGTTTTTATTTTTTGCTAAATTAACAAAAAAAAAGACAGAAAATGTTGAAAAAAAAAAAAACACGGTTTTCTTTGTTTCTGTTATAAAAGTTTGCAAATAAATAATTGTTCTTCATAAATTTAGGCCGAGATGTATTCTGCTACATGTCTTTGGTGAAAATAACCCAAATTAGCATTTATTATTTAGCCTGTAGGAAAGTTATAGAGTTCACAAACTATGGAATAGGTCTGAATATTGATCAATCCTGAAGTACTGACAGCCAATCTAATTTCTTGAGGTCCAAGAATGACAGAACAGTACAGATATCCCCCATATGTCAGGACAGTACAGATATCCCCCAAATGTCAGGACAGTACAAATATCTCCCAAATGTCAGGACAGTACAGATATCCCCCAAATGTCAGGACGGTACAGATATCTCCCAAATGTCAGGACAGTACAGATATCCCCCCATATGTCAGGACAGTACAGATATCCCCCAAATGTCAGGACAGTACAGATATCCCCCCAAATGTCAGGACAGTACAGATATCCCCCAAATGTCAGGACAGTACAGATATCCCCCAAATGTCAGGACAGTACAGATATCCCCCAAATGACCCCTTTTTGCAAAGTAGACAGTCCAAAGTACTTCATAAGAGGCATAGCGAGTTTTTTGAAGTTGTATTTTTTTTTGTCATAAAAAAATTATTTTCACTATTTTTTTTACATACTGTCACCAGTGCAGTACAGCGTCATCATATAACTGGCATGGTAGTGATCAGGGACACTGACTGGTGACAGTATGAAAAAAAAAAGATATAATTAAAAAAAAATAATAATAATTTTTTTAATATTTTGAATTTTTTATTACTTTTTTCTTTTTGTTAAATTTTTTTTCTCATATTTCACTATGACCAAAGTAGTACAATGTTACCATAGTAACATTATACTACTTTGGGGAAGTGATCAGTATTTTATTTATTTATTTATTTTTTTACACAATTTGCTTATAGCAAAGAATTACTTTACCTGAATGACATCGATTCATTCAGGGTTTTTTTTTTTTTGTGCTTAGCTGTGATTTGGCCATGGCTAATCACATGACACAGCTGGGCTGTGATTGGCCCAGTTTGTGCATGTGATTGCTGTGACCATTCACAGCTAGACACACTAGTATACAATGGATGGCATGAATGAAGCCATCCATTGTATACTACTGTCATGTGACCTGCTGTGATTGGTCACAGCAGGTCACATGGTACCAGCAACGGGGCCGGTACTCAGATCTGTCATCAGCCGTGTCCAAGGTACAGGCACGCAAACTGCGCATGCCCGAAAGGATGCCATATAGCGTCCACCCGGAAAGGTGAGGGTTTTTGCCGGCCGCCATTCGGCCATAGGTCTGGAGGGAAATGGTTAAAGAAGCCTATCCTGCTTCTAACTAGTAAATTGCCTTTTACTTCCCCCATCAGCTCATCCCTCACAGCCATTGACTTTTGTATCACTCAACCCTTCCTCCTAGATTGTAAGCTCCCAGGATCAGGGCCCTCTGTTTCCTCTTGTACCAAATTGTATTGTAACTGTAATGTCTGCCTTCATTTTGTAAAGCGCTGAGAAAACTGTTGGCGCTGTATAAATCCTGTATAATAATAATCTATTCTTTTTTTCTTTTGTATTCTTTACTATTCTATTCTTTTATATTCTACTACTTTATTTTCTGTTCTATTCTATTCTTTTATATTTTATCCTATTCTGTTTTATACTTTTCAAAATTCGAATTTTTGAAGATCGCTATATTCTAACAATAATACACACAGTCTTTGAAGGAAATCTGCAAAAATCAGCAACATGTTTATATTTCAAAATTGTTTTCAAATTCGAATCGAATTTCGGACAAAATTTTGTGTCGTTATTTCAGATTCGTTTACATTCATTCCTATAGTAATTCAGAAACATCCAAATCATTGAAAAACAAAAATTTCATCCGAATTTCAATTAGAAGCTAAACGAACCGCACTTGTCTACCTTCTGATCTTTTATCAATATTGATAAATCTACGCTGGACTTATTATAAACTCCTATGACACTCCCATCCTTCCCATCTTCTTCGGGTCGTACTAAAGGCAGAGGACCACCAATACAGCCAGATGAGCGGCATTTTCTGCAGGGATCGGCCTTCATATTCTTCGATGTGGCGGTGCTCTGTATAAACTGGAATAATGATCAGCCGCGTCTGTCAGACTTTTAGTTCATTACTCCTCCTCTGCCTCCAAATCTGCATATGTCCCCCATACAAGCAGAGGCTAATCAAAGTGTGCTAGACAGGAGCCTTGGGGCCCCAGGGACAACTTTTATGTTCCTGCTGATGAAGGGTGTGCTGTAAGCATTGGGTGTCTGATCAGTCCAGCACAGACAATGCAGATTTGGTGGTGGGGGTCTATTGCAATCCTTATGAATGTCAATTGAAGAAATGGGGGGCCAAAGCGACTACCCTACCTAGGGCTCCATTCTGCACCCGGCTGTTTGTTCACAATGACATAGGTCGGGCCTTGAAATTTCCACTCGCCTGCTCGCCAATGGCAAGCGGAAATTATGGTGGGGGGGAATGTGTCCCCCAGGGCCATCTTGCTGAGCAGGCTCGGAGCTCAGGCCGGATCTGTCATTGGCACTGGGAGCCGTCAGATTGTTCAATAGCTGAGCGCAGTGAAAGCAAAGGAAGGAGTGTGTGCTGTGCTCTCTGCCTCCCCCTAGAGTGCAGTATCCGGCTCTGTGAGTGAACAACAAAGTACTGCAACTTTTTATAGGGCTGTGTGTGTGTCTACCTAATTTCAGCTCACTCTGATCACGTGATCCTCTATGTCAGCCATTGGTGGCTTCAGGGGAGAGGAGAGAGCACTTAACAGCGTGCGTGCGTGTACATGTGTGTGTGTCTGTGTATGCATGTACATGTGTCTGTGTGTATGTACATGTGTGTATCTGTACATGTGTCTGCATGTATGTACATGTATGTGTGTGTGTGTGTACATGTGTGTGTGTATATGTACATGTGTGTGTGTTTGTGTGTATGTGTGTACATGTGTCTGTGTATGTGTGTACATGTGTCTGTGCGTGTGTATTTCTGTGTATGTACATGTATCTGTGTGTGTGTGTCTGTACGTGCCTGTGTCTGTATACATGTGTCTGTATGTGTGTGTGTACATGTTTCTGTGTGTGTGTATGTACATGTCTGTGTGTGTGTGTACAGGTGTCTCTGTTTGTGTGTTTGTTGGTGGCGAGTAACTCTTAAGGCCCGGCTAGTAGCTCAGGACTTGAAATTTTAAGCCCTGACATAGGTAAAATCTTTTCTTGGAACTGAGATATTTAGAGTGGCAGCTGCTCGGGGGCCTCTGCACACAGGCCGAGGTGTTGTATTAATCAGTAGAGAGGCTGGTGGAGTCAGCCACTGGCTCCGGGGACCCGGACATCCAGCGTTGTCATTGTTCATCCGGCCCTGCTGCTCTGCACAATATTTATGGCTTCCAGAGCCAGGCCAGGGGGATGCTGGGAGACCGCAGGGCCCAGCGGAAGGATTGAGTCTGCCCGCCTGGATACACTTCATTAATATCTGATGGGAAAGATTATCCCGCCAACAGAAACACCATTAACCCAACCACTGCCAGATACTACAGTGCACTGGGACTGAGGGATCCCCAAGAGCTAGCAATCAGATCCATCTGTCTGTGAGCCAGCCATACACACTGCAATCCAACCCCAGCTCTGTGTCTGTAACAGATTTTCCATACGCATGAAGGACCACATCTGCATGACGCGGCCATTCCAAGCAACAGTAAACTCGCAATGTCTACACACAAGAGATGCATTTCCATCGGGACATCACATTGGAGGATGGAGGCCCATACATGAGCAGATTGGTTGCCTTCTTTGGCGATCACTAGAAATACAGAACATTTATCATTCCAGTGAAGATCCCTGAGATTCTCGGTTCCGGTTTTGCGGCACTTTACCCCAGTTTTTGCAGTGGGTCAGATCTGTGCACCTGGCTGTCACCTCACGATGGAGGCTTTTGGTGTCCGGTCTGGGCCAGGACACACAGATGGGGCGCCTCTATGCCTACTGCAATCTTTCCCAATGTAAAGCCTGATACACACGGCAAGACGATTGGGCTGAACGAAAAAGAACAATTGAGGAGCTCGCCAGAAGGTTTCTGTACTAATGATGCGATTTTAGTACAGCGATCTCCCCGCTGAGCTGTTGTCCTCTGCCAGGGGGGGCCTGTCCTCAGCCAGAACACACCAGGCAGCATTCGCAGCCATTGGCAGCCCAGCAGGCTGAAGAAAAAAAACAAGCAGCCTGTGAGGAGGTCTCTGTACTAACTGTTCGATGTTAGTGCAGCGATCTCCCTGCTATTGTGTTCTGGCAAGAGGGGCCGCCCCCAGCTAGTACACACCGGTCAGCAGCACTCGCAGCCATTGCCTGCATGTGCTGATCAGATGCCAATTGGCTGCTGGTTTTCAAGCATGCTCATTTGACAGAAGCCGATCATGAGATCGACTTCTGTCAGACAGGCAGCTGTACACATGGGTCAAATATCGGCTGGTTTCTACCGTCACGACAAATTCAGCCTGTGTGTACGGGGCTTTAGTAAGACTCCTTTCACACGGGCAATCTGATCAGGTCCTGATTGGTCTATGTATTCTATGTATTCCTATGGACTGGTGGGTGTAAACAGACTTGTGTTCCTTTACACCTGCCTACCTCTAATCTGATCCGATAACAAACAACAGAAGGGAGTTCGTTCCTCCCTGTCTAGGATCGGGTCGGACAGAATTTGGGGGTGGAAATGGACAGTTGGTTCATTTACACCTGGCTGCCCATAGAGCAGAATGGGCTGTGTCTGTGTCCTCTCTGCATAAACTGAGCGGACCTGTTATCTGCCTGCTCTGCTCTGACCAGCAGGGGGTCAGCGGAGAGATCCTCCCACTGATCATAGCCAAGTCCGCCCTCTGTGAAATCGGCCTTAATCCCCCCCTCTGTGTGCTCCAGTTTTAGTAAGTCTTTCCAATCTATCCCAAATCTGTTCTATATAAGTGATACAATGTATCCCGTATCTGTTCCATATAAATGATACAATGTATCCCGTATCTGTTCCATATAAATGATACAATGTATCCCAAATCTGTTCTATATAAATGATACAATGTATCCCGTATCTGTTCCATATAAATGATACAATGTATCCCGAATCTGTTCTATATAAATAATACAATGTATCCCGAATCTGTTCCATATAAATGATACAATGTATCCCGAATCTGTTCCATATAAATGATACAATGTATCCCGTATCTGTTCCATATAAATGATACAATGTATCCCGTATCTGTTCCATATAAATGATACAATGTATCCCGAATCTGTTCTATATAAATGATACAATGTATCCTGAATCTGTTCTATATAAATGATACAATGTATCCCGTATCTGTTCTATATAAATGATACAATGTATCCCGTATCTGTTCCATATAAATGATACAATGTATCCCGTATCTGTTCCATATAAATGATACAATGTATCCCGTATCTGTTCCATATAAATGATACAATGTATCCCGAATCTGTTCCATATAAATTATACAATGTATCCCGTATCTGTTCTATATAAATGATACAATGTATCCCAAATCTGTTCTATATAAATGATACAATGTATCCCGCATCTGTTCTATATAAATGATACAATGTATCCCGAATCTGTTCTATATAAATAATACAATGTATCCCGAATCTGTTCTATATAAATGATACAATGTATCCCATATCTGTTCTATATAAATGATACAATGTATCCCATATCTGTTCTATATAAATGATACAATGTATCTCGTATCTGTTCCGTATAAATGATACAATGTATCCCGAATCTGTTCTATATAAATGATACAATGTATCCCGCATCTGTTCTATATAAATGATACAATGTATCCCGAATCTGTTCTATATAAATAATACAATGTATCCCGAATCTGTTCTATATAAATGATACAATGTATCCCATATCTGTTCTATATAAATGATACAATGTATCCTATATCTGTTCTATATAAATGATACAATGTATCCCGTATCTGTTCCATATAAATGTTACAATTTAACCGTATCGGTTCCATATCAATGATACAATGTATCCAGTAATTGTTTCATATAAATTATACAATGTATCCCGTATCTGTTCCATATAAATGATACAACATATCCCGAATCTGTTCTATACTCACGGTTTACTGAGGTTCCCACATCTGTTCCAGTAGAAATTATCCACTTGGATCAGCGGAGACGACGATATCTTCTCGGTGAAGTTGGCATGACAGCAGGAGGCTGCGGGAAGAGAGAGGAGATGGTCACCATACACAGTACAGGAGCCGATGACGGCAGATATGAGGACAATATTTCATATGAAGCTCGATTGCTATAAATCAGTGAGCTGATGACTGGTCGTGGGACAGTGTGGTAGAAATTCCCGGGACTGTTTATAGGTTAGAGACATTTAGTGTTCAACAAGGAAACATGAACAGTCTTCATAAGGTGTAACTAAAGTCAGAACGTTTTTTTTTTGTAGTTCTGAATGGAGTAGATTCCCGTCCGATAGACACAACAGGAAATGGGAGGACTTGTCTCCAAAGTGAGAGGAAATCCCCTCTTTAGACCGTTGTCACCGGATCTGCAGCACTAGAAGGGCCATTGGAGGATGTCCCCTCTATCCCCATTGACCACCAAAAATGTTGGCTTCCCCATCACTCTTTGTGTGGTCATCAGGTGAAATAGAGAGGGTGAATCTACCCAATGGGGACACAGACAGCAACAACCTAACTCCTCACCACTCCATCAAAATAATAAAGTGACAGTAGTCACTTAGGACTCCCCACCTCTCTGTGTGAGAGGGTCTACCCACCCAAAAGTGACGTTTCATCTACAAGTAGATTTATAGGATTGAATCACTTGCTGGATTCTTATTCCCTCTTACATGTAACAAGATCTCCAGCCTCTGTTCCCATCTATCATTGAGTGGTCTCTCTCCTTCCGCTGCATTCTCTGCAACATAATCAAAACTTCAACCATGTGAAAGCAGATACAGAAACCTATCACCAGAACGCCCCAGAAGGAACTGTCTGGGGAATCTCCAGCGAATATTAAAATATGAGTTTTGGGTGGACTGGCCCTTTAAGGAGAACCTTGCACCAGTAACAAATAAATAAATAAATACCCGGCTCTGTTGCGTCATTGTGCGCCCCTCCGTTTGGAACAGCTCCTCGCAGTGTTTTCTGTTGTGCCTCAGCCGTGCACACATCATACAAAGGTGCCGCCCAATCAGGGGCGGACTGACAACTCATGGGGCCCCTGGGCAATAGGAGATCATGGGGCCCCTGTGTCCTTGCCCAAACTAAAAAAAGCCTATGAAAAAGGTACCAGGGGCATCTCATGGGGCCCCCTACTGACCCCAGGCCCTCGGGCAGTGCCAGAGTTTCCAAATGGTCAGTCCGCACCCGGGGCCCAATGAACAGCTCTTCAGGGGAGGGACTGTGGCAGAGCTCCATGATCTATACTTTGCTTTATAATGGAACTCGGGGAAAACAGCCAAAATTCCTAACTGTGAACTCTTTTCCCTGCCCAAATATTCCAAACGCTGTCCATTCATAGAATGCCACACTGCATGGACAGGAGGGTGACACCACAATTAAGAGCCCACAGCACTGCAGCTTCCTGTGTCTCCTCTCCGCCTCCTTATGCGCCAGTAGCATCCGCCCCCTGGTGGGGTCATTTCTCAGATAAGACACCCCCTTCTGATCATTATCCCTTCCTCAATTCTACTTACAGTTGGAGTAGAGGTGACACTCCTGCATGCCAGTCTCGGGGCCCGGGGCTGCCTTGTGATGGCCCCCCCGCAGGCAGTTGTGCTTGCAGTATACAGCAGACAGGAGGGCCAGAGACAGCGCGACCACCAGAGACCTCATCTTCTTCTTCTGCCTGCTGGGGGGACAAAAAAGTAGGGAGGTTCTCTTTATTACTCCTCTTCATTACATTGTATTACTGCTCCCTGCTGATTGGCGCTCAGGTAATGTCTGCGCAGGGGGAGGAGACAAATGCTGAACTGCAGAAACACTGGACTGAAATACAGACACCATTGGGCTTGGTTTACTAAAGACACACAAGGAAGATCACTGTGGTACGCATGCTTCACAATCCCAGATCTGACAATTCATACATTGATATGCAGGGAGTCCCCCTCTCCCAACATGTCAATCATCGAAATATGGCGGCTCTTCTGATTTCTCTTCCATTAAGGTGCAGTATGGAGTGTATGATGTGCAATAAGAGCTGCGTATGTACAAGGTGTTATCATTGTGATCATTGCACTGATACCCCCACCATGGATGGCGGCACTATGATACCCCCACCATGGATGGCGGCACTATGACACCCCCACAATGGTACCACTATAATACCGCCACCATGGCAGCACTGTGACAGCCCCACCATGGCGGCACTGTGATATCCCACCATGACAGTACTGTGGTACCCCCACCATGGCAGAACTGTAATACCCCCACCATGGCGGCACTGTGATACCCCCACCATGACGGCAATGTGATACCCCCACCATGGCAGCACTGTGATATCCCCACCATGGCAGCACTGTAATGCCCCCACTATGGCAGCACTGTGATACCCCCACCATGGCAGGACTGTAATACCCCCACCATGGCAGCACTGTGATATCCCCACCATGACAGCACTGTGATATCCCCACCATGGCAGCACTATGATACCCCCACCATGGCATCCCTGTGGACTGTAATACCCCCACCATGGCAGCACTGTAATGCCCCCACTATGGCAGCACTATGATACCCCCACCATGGCAGCACTGTAGACTGTAATTCCCCTACCATGGCAGCACTGTAATGCCCCTACCATGGCAGCACTGTGATACCCCCACCATGGCAGGACTGTAATACCCCTACCATGGCAGGACAGTAATACCCCCGCCATGGCAGGACTGTAATACCCCCACCATGGCAGGACTGTAATACCCCCACCATGGCAGGACTGTAATACCCCCACCATGGCAGGACTGTAATACCCCCACCATGGCAGGACTGTAATACCCCCACCATGGCAGGACTGTGATACCCCCACCATGGTGGCACTGTGGCTTTTTTACTTTTACTGTTTTTTTTTACAGTTGCCAAAAATGACCAGTGAGCAGTCCAAGTGTTTTTTCTACATTAGATGTTCATGCGAGATCCCTAACATCGTTAAACTGTATTCAAAAACATCAAAGAAAATCAATTTTTTTTCAAGTTAATCACTAATTACCCAACATCTGTTCAGACGCCGCAGTGTGTACTCCATAGCAAACCACTCTTGTTACTAAAGTCATCAAAAGAACACTATATTGCCCTAAGTATTGGGCCACCTCTCTTTCCACGCACATGAACTTTAATGGCCCCCCAGTCTTAGTCCGTAGGGTTCAATATTGAGTTGGCCCCACCCTTCCCACACACATGACCTTTAATGGCCCCCCAGTCTCAGTCCGTAGTGTTCAATCTTGAGTTGGCCCCGCCCTTTGCAGCTATAACAGCTTCAACTCTTCTGGGAAGGCCGTCCACAAGGTTTAGGAGGGTGTCTATGGGAAGGTTGGACCATTCTTCCAGAAGCACATTTGTCAGGTCACGCACTGATGTCGCAGTAGGAGGCCTGGCTCGCAGTCTCCACTCTAATTCATCCCAAAGGTGTTCTATGGGGTTGAGGTCAGGACTCTGTGCAGGACAGTCAAGTTCCTCCACCCCAAACTGGCTCCTCCATGTCTTTATGGACCTTGCTTTGTGCACTGGTGCGCAGTCATGTTGGAACAGGAAGGGGCCATCTCCAAACTCTTCCCACAAAGTTGGAAGCATGAAATTGTCCAAAATGTCGCCTTAAGAGTTCCCTTCACTGGAACTAGGGGGCCAATTCCACCCCTGAAAAACAACCCCACACCATAATCCCCCGTCCACCAAACTTTACACTTGGCACAATGCAGTCAGGCAAGTACCGTTCTCCTGGCAGCTGCCAAACTGACACATCCATTGGATTGACAGACAGAGAAGCGTGATTGGTCACTCCAGAGGACATGTCTCCACTGCTCTAGAGTCCAGTGGCGGTGTGCTTTACACCACGGCATCCAATGCTTTGCATTGCACTTGGTGATGGAAGGTTTGGATGCAGTTGCTCGGCCATGGAAACCTATTCCATGAAGCTCTCTACGCACTGTTGTTGGGCTCATCTGAAGGCCACACCAAGTTTGGAGGTCTTTAACTATTGACTCTGCAGACAGTTGGCGACTTCTGCGCACTGTGCGCTTCAGCATGCGCTGACCCCGCCCTGTCATGTGACGTGGCCTACCACTTGGTGGCTGAGTTGCTGTTGTTCCCAGTTGCTTCCACTTTGTTATAATCCCACTAACAGTTGAGCGTGGAATATTTAGTAGCCAGGAAATGTCATGGATGGACTTATTGCACAGGTGGCCACCTATCACGGGACCACGCTTGGAGTCACTGAGCTCCTGAGAGCGACCCATTCTTTCCCCAATGTTTGTAGAAGCAGTCTGCATGCCTAGGGGCTTGACTGTATACACCTGTGTCCATGGAGGGGATTGGAACACCTGAATCACATGATTGGGAGGGGATTGGAACACCTGAATCACATGATATGGAGGGGATTGGAGCACCTGAATCACATGATTTGGAGGGCGGGCCAATACTTTTGGCAATATAGTGTATGTTGTGGTGTGTGCACACAAATGTGTATTTAGTGGGGGCACATAATAAACACTGGGGTGGGCTTGGTCTGGGAATCCACTCACGATTGCTGCCTCGCCGTACACACACGGGGTTTAGTAAATCAGCACCGATGTGTCAACAATTGCAAAAGAGAATGATTGAACTCTACACAGATAATCTACGTATCAGATACTAAACTCTATACAGATAATACATCAGGTTTACACTGTATCAGATAGGGATACATATCAGATTGCTGAAATATATACAGATATAAAAAACAGACTAAGAACTGAAAAATGCATAAAAATACAAACCAAAAACACAATGAAAAATGCCAACATTGATAAATCCTAAACAGAGAGAAATGGGCCCCCAAACACTCATTCACCTGTTTCTGAGTGATTTGTACCTGGGTGCTGCTGTGTGGCAACACAGACAGTTCTTATTTCAGATAAAAGGAAGAACGGGATTGGCTGCTAGGGAAAGCGTTTTTCTTCCCAGTGAATGAGCCCGTTCTATGCCTTGCTATACAGTTCTCTATGTTTGGAGTCTCTCACCTGTGCCGCTCATGTGCTGATTGTCAGCTCTCCGGTTCCTCTCAGTATTTATATCTCTCAGTGAGCACAGTGTGTTTACTCACCTTATCTCCTCACCTCATCCAAGGCTGTCTGAGTGGTCTCACCTGTCTCCAGTCCGGGACTTGCACCCTGGGCCGCAGACCTCCAGTCTGATTGGAACTTGTCCAGATTTTCATGGTGTTTGGTCTTCTGTCTTCTGTAGGTCTACAAATATCCATTATTTGGGCGTTTTCTGTATTAAATATACATATTATATCCTGCTAATAATGATAAATATATTAGTCCATGTGAATAAAACATGCAAGATAAAATAATCCAAAAGTGACAGTCTGTGCAGGTCTAAGTGAAGCTAGCATCAAACAAGATCCAGTGTCGGTGCTCCAAAACAGCATGGTAGGAATACGCACTCACCAGAAGCGTAATGTTAATACGCATTGAATAAATCAGTAGAGGTCCCCTTTAGGAGTCGGATATGATCCTGGCCAAGGATAATCCTCCCTCTGGGAACAGGTGGTGGTAATGGATCCAGTCAGCCAGAGGCCCCCTTAAAGGGATGGGTAGATATAGAAGCCTGTATATCAGGAACTCCCTTCTCTGGATACTGGAGTGGGCTGGATCAGGAGGGCTCTAAAAATGAATCGCTCCACATAGGAAGCCATATACAATGCCCAGAGTGTAGTATGTATAATCAATAAGGATTTATTAAATAATCTTTGTTAAAAAGCCATAAAACGGGTGTCATCACAAAGAATAAGAACATCAAATAGCAGCATGGACTGACCATCCAGGTACTGGTATCCATCTCTGAAGAAGTGCGTGCGCACAAAACGCGTTAGGAGGAGCCAGTGCGCTGTGACGTCACGCCACTGGAGCCACGTGGAGGCCCATCGACCATCTTGCTTCCTGGACGGTCAGTCCATGCTGCTATTTTGGAGGAGTGTCCCTCTTTTGGGATGACTGTCCTTCTTTTGGATGATTGTCCCTATTTTGGAGGAGTATACCAAATTGGGTGGACTGTCCCTATTTTGGAGGACTGTACCTCTTTTGGGGGAGTGTCTCTATTTTGTAGAAGTGCTCCTCTTTTGGGGGGACTGTCCCTTTTTTGGAGGAGTGTCCCTTTTTTTGGAGGACTGTCCTTCTTTTTGGAGGATTGTTCCTATTTTGGAGGAGTATCCCATTTTGGGGGGACTGTCCCTATTTTGGAGGACTGTACTTCTTTTGGGGGAGTGTCCTTCTTTTGGCTTTACTGTCCCTCTTTTGGAAGACTGTTCCTATTATGTTGGAGTGTCCCTCTTTAGTAAGACTGTCCCTTATTGGAGACGTGTCCCTCTTTTGGGATGACTGTCCCTCTTTTGGAGGACTGTCCTTATTTTGGAGGAGAGTCCCTATTTTGTTGGAGTGTCACTCTTTTGGAGGGCTGTCTCTATTTGAGGAGTTTCCCTCTTTTGGGGGGACTGTCCCTCTTTTGAAAGGATTGTCCCTATTTTGGAAGTGTACCCCATTTTTGGAGGACTGTACCACTTTTTGGGAGGTCTGTACCTATTTTGGAGGAGTGTCCCTATTTTGTAAGAGTGTCCCTGTTTTAGAGGGCTGTCCCTATTTTGGAAGAGTGTCCCTATTTTAGAGGGCTGTCCCTATTTTGGAGGAGTGTCCCTATTTTAGAGGGCTGTCCCTATTTTGGAGAAGCGTGCTTCTACTGGAGGACTGGCCCCCACCGTACCCTCAGCTCTCCTAGAGGTTGTAAAGCCCAAAGGTTTGTTACCCTAATGCTGCAGGATCCCCCGCTCCCCCTAAGTACTTACCTGAGCCTGATCCCGATCCAGTGCTGTACATGGGTGCAATGGCTCTTCATGCTCTCTCCCTCCTCATAGGCCAGATCGATATCAGAGGGGGCCATTGGCTCCTGTTGCTGTCAATCAAAGCCTATGGACGCAGGCAGCGAGGCTCGGGAGCGAGCCAGCACGAGTGCCCCCAGAGGAAGCTGCTTTTTTGTGGATGCACTCGCTAAGGAGGAGGAGCCAGGAGTGCAGGGGAGGGGGGAAGAGGTGGACCCAAGAGCAGCACTGTCAGCATGCATGTTCTTATGGACCTTCCCAGGTCCAAAATTATTATCGAGCAGAATTAAAGTGGATCTTTACCCTCTGAAAGTCCCCCCTCCAATCCAACCCTTCCAGCGGTCCCCACCCTCGCGGCATGATTTTTTTTTCCTTTCTTCAATGTAAACATGCAGCCCTGCCCCCCCCAAACATGTCACGTGCCTCGTAAATGACGTAAACAAAGCGCACTGTGCATTCTGGGATCATTGGCAGGCGTGCTGGCTGAACCTGGAAAAGCCAGCGAGCCTCTTAATGACATCACAAGCAAAATGGCAGCGCAGGACCAAGTGGCGGAAGAAGGCAAGAGGATCTCAGCAACACCGGGTATGTGAAAGGCACACTGCAGAACACCCGGTAAGCGAGGGTTAAAGATCCGCTTTAATGCCCTTCTTCTTTGTCTAGGGGACTGGAGAACGGAGATATACTTACCTGATCCTCCAATCTTCCCAGCACATGACCAGTCCCTGTGGCTTCTGCCACCCCCCCACCCCTGCGATGTAGCGGTCTTGTGCAGTAGACTGTTCTTGACGTCATCAGGCCCATGGACCTGCCCTGTACGTGAGGACGTCAGGAACAGTTCACTGCTGGATCATGGGGGGAGCGTTGTTTGCAAATGGAGTGGAGGATCAGGTGAGTATACAGCTTTCTACTCTCCCCTGGACAAAGCGAGCAGTTGACTTGTGCAGTGTGGGCGATCTGCTGGGGATAACGTGGTTGTAAAGGCTCAAGGTTTTTCACCTTCGTGCATTCTATGCACGAAGGTAAAAAATCATCTGTATGTAGCATCCCCCTAATACTCATCTAAGCCCCTTCTCGATCCAGTGATGTGCACTAGGGTCTTGGCTATCCCGGGACTCTATCTCCTCATTGGCTGAGACAGCAGCGGCCATTGGCTCCCCCTGCTGTCAATCACAGCCAGTAAGCCAATGAGAATAGAGAGGGGCTCCATGTGTGAATGGACACATGGAGCAGTGGTTGGGGAGTGTGCATGCTTTAGTGCCTCCATAGAAAGCTGGTTGTTGTAGCAGCACCGAACAGGAGGGAGGGGCCAGGAGCATGGGCGGGGGACCCAAGAAGAGGATCCAGGCTGCTCTGTGCAAAACCACTACACACAGCAGGTATGTATTGTTTATATATATATATATATATATATATATATATATATATTTTTTTTTTTTTTTTTTTTAATTAATTTAAGCCTTTAGAATCACTTTAAGTTTGGCCCTCTAGTTTCTCATGTGGCCCCTGGAGAAAATGTATTACCCACCCCTGAAGAGAATGTAAGATCACTGTTGACATACAGGCTGCAGCCATAGAAAGTACACATCAGAAAATGTAATCATTCTATGAAGAAATATGTCCACATAATGAGTCTCCATATACCCCATATGGAAGAAAAATATATGAAATCTATTTTAAAAATATTCTTCCCAAATATATTGCCATATATTTGAAATGCTACAACTTTGGCCATATTAAAAAAAAAATAATAATGAAAAAAAAATTATATTATATATATATATATATATATATACACACACACATACATAAACACATACAGTTGCAAGAAAAAGTATGTGAACCCCTTGGGATTACGTGGAGTTTTGCATGAATTGGGCATAAAATGTGCTCTGAACGTCATCTAAGTCACAACAATAGAAGAACACAGTCTGCTGAACATAATACTACACAAACATTAGATGTTGCCATGGTTTAATTGCACATAACATGTAAACATTCACAGTGCAGGGAGGAAAAAGTATGTGAGGCCCTAGCTTAATGACTTCTCCCAGAGCTAATTGGAGCCAGGAGTGAGCCAACCTTGACTCCAATCAGTGTGATGATATTGGATGTGTTGCTGACAGCTGTCCCGCCCTTAAAAAACACACACCTGTTTTGGGTTTACTGGTTTCAAGAAGCACTGTCTGATGTGAACCATGCCTCGCAGAAAAGAGCTCTCAGAAGACCTACGATCAAGAATTGTTGACTTGCATGAAGCTGGAAAGGGTTACAAAAGTATCTCCAAAAGCCTTGATGTTCATGTGTTCACGGTAAGACAGATTGTCTACAAATGGAGAAAGTTTAGCACTGTTGCTACTCTCCCTAGGCGTGGTCGTCCTGTAAAAATGACTGCAAGAGCACAGCGCAGAATGCTGCATGAGGTAAAGAAGAATCTCAGAGTGTCAGCTAAAGACCTACAGAAATCTCTGGCACATGCTAACATTTTTGTTGACACATCTACAATAAGGAAAACATTAAACAAGAATGGAGTACGTGGGAGGACACCACGGAGGAAGCCATTGCTGTCCAAAAAGAATATTGCAGCACGTTTGAAGTTT
>NW_028321840.1:0-12500 GCF_062004578.1 Staurois parvus | reverse complement strand
ATTAGTGGGAGGAATAGTGCCCCATCATTGGTGTCAGTGGGAGGAATAGTGCTCCATCATTGATGTCAGTGGAAGGAATAGTGCCCCATCATTGGTGTCAGTGGGAGGAATAGTGCCCCATCATTGGTGTCAGTGGGAGGAATAGTGCCCCATCATTGGTGTCAGTGGGAGGAATAGTGCCCCATCATTGGCGTCAGTGGGAGGAATAGTGCTCCATCATTGATGTCAGTGGGAGGAATAGTGCCCCATCATTGGTGTCAGTGGGAGGAATAGTGCCCCATCATTGGTGTCAGTGGGAGGAATAGTGCCCCATCATTGGTATCAGTGGGAGGAATTCCCCCATCAATGGTAATAGTGGGAGGTAGAGTGCCCCATCATTGGTGTCAGTGGGAGGAATAGTGCCCCATCATTGGTGTCAGTGGGAGGAATAGCGCCCATCATTAGTATCAGTGGGAGGAATAGTGCCCCATCATTGGTGTCAGTGGGAGGAATAGTGCCCCATCATTGGTGTCAGTGGGAGGAATAGTGCCCCATCATTGGTATCAGTGGGAGGAATAGTGCCCCATCATTGGTATCAGTGGGAGGAATAGTGCCCCATCATTGGTGTCAGTGAGAGGAATAGTGCCCCATCATTGGTGTCAGTGGGAAAAATAATTTCCTACTGTTAGTGACTATGGAGGGAATAATGTCCCAAGGGCAGGATAGAAGTAAGCAAAGGGCCACATCCGGCCCCTAGGCCACAGACCAGTGATATAGAGGGATGTGCTTTGTTCATACTTCATGGCTGAGGTTTACAACCACTTTAATTAGCTAAATACACAGAAGCATCAAAACAAAACGAGTGCAAAGTCTAACAGTTACTGTTGTTTGGAAATCAGGCAGAAAGTAGAAAAGCCTGTTCCCTGCCAGCATGCTGCAAATAAGGACCCTCCCAGGGGCGGACTGACAATTCATGGGGCCCCCGGGCAATAGGGGATCCAGTGTCCGGACAGGAAGGGGGGAAAGTGTCCGGACAGGAAGGGGGTGAAAGTGTCTGGACAGGAAGGGGGGGAAAGTGTCCGGACTGGAAGGGGGTGAAAGTGTCCGGACAGGAAGGGGGTGAAAGTGTCTGGACAGGAAGGGGGGGAAAGTGTCCGGACTGGGAGGGGGGGAAAGTGTCCGGACTGGAAGGGGGGGAAAGTGTCCGGACTGGAAGGGGGGGAAAGTGTCCGGACTGGAAGGAGAGGAAAGTGTCCGGACTGGAAGGGGGGGGGGTAAAGTGTCCCGACTGGAAGGGGGGTAAAGTGTCCGGACTGGAAGGGGGGGAAAGTGTCCGGACTGGAAAGTGTCCGGACTGGAAGGGGGTGAAAGTGTCCGGACTGGAAGGGGGGAAAGTGTCCGGACTGGAAGGGGGGAAAGTGTCCGGACTGGAAGGGGGGAAAGTGTCCGGACTGGAAGGGGGGAAAGTGTCCGGACTGGAAGGGGGTGAAAGTGTCCGGACTGGAAGGGGGGAAAGTGTCCGGACTGGAAGGGGGGAAAGTGTCCGGACTGGAAGGGGGGAAAGTGTCCGGACTGGAAGGGGGGAAAGTGTCCGGACTGGAAGGGGGGGAAAGTGTCTGGACTGGAAGGGGGTGAAAGTGTCTGGACTGGAAGGGGGTGAAAGTGTCCGGACTGGAAGGGGGTGAAAGTGTCCGGACTGGAAGGGGGTGAAAGTGTCCGGACCGGAAGGAGAGGAAAGTGTCCGGACCGGAAGGGGGTGAAAGTGTCCGGACTGCAAGGGGGTGAAGTGTCCGGACTGCAAGGGGGTGAAGTGTCCGGACTGGAAGGGGGTGAAGTGTCCGGACTGGAAGGGGGTGAAGGAGATCTCTGCAGCACACACTATCACTTCCTAATGACAACACAGACAAGAATTATCCCCGACAATCCAACATAACATCACCTTTCACGTTGTGAGCGCAGGATCCATTCTAGAATACAATGTATACATTCAGGATCCATTCTAGAATACATTGTATACATTCAGGATCCATTCTAGAATACATTGTATCAGGAGGCCCCTGAGGGCCCGGCCCCTGGGAGCTGAGATATGCAACTGTCAGGAGAAGGTATTCTGGATCATTCTTTGGTGGTAAATGACGGAAATCACAAGAAATATACAGATACAGTAAAAGGTTTGTTTTTTACTATTTTGGGCCAGTATAAAAAATAATCTGCGATATCCACCAAAAGAAAGTCCAATTAGTCCTGACCCCCCCCTCCCCCTGCGGTATAATCCCTCTGGATACACGTTAGTTGGGATAATCTGTAGAGATTTACTAACACGGGTCAATGTGAAGTGATATTAACCCCTCGGTGCCACGCCTACTGCCAGTTTCTGATGCCAAGAGGCGTGGCCGGGTTTATGATCATGTGACCGCCGTGATTGGCTGCCACATCATTGGAACGTTCCCCATCACAAGCAGCGATCGGGATCAGTAATTGGGGATCTCGGCACGTTTGTTTACATCTGGAACGCAAATATACGGCTTCACGACATCAAGGCCCACCCACCGAGAGGCCGCGTATTTGTGCACCGCCGGCGCGGTAATGGTTTTGCACAGAGCAGCCCTAATCCTCCTCTTCTCAGGGGCCCCCATCAGCGCTCCTGGCCCCTCCTCCCCGCTGAGTGACCCCAATAGCAAGACACTTGCTATGGGGGCACTTGTGCATGCTCGCTCCTGAGCCACGCTCTGTGTCATTGCTCAGCCCCCCCATCTGCTCATTGGCTGTGATAACAGCATCGAGAGCCAATGGCTCCTGCCGCTGTGTCTCAGCCAATGAGAAAAGAGAGACCAAGGAGAGCTGAGGCTCCCAAGCAAGTCAATGGATCGAGATCAGGCTCAGGTAAGTATGGGGGCACTTGTGCATGCTCGCTCCCGAGCCACACTCTGTGTCATTGCTCAGGCCCCCCCATCTCCTCACTGGCTGTGACTACTGCGTCCCGACATCAAGACCCACCCACTGAGAGGCCGTATATTTGCGCACCGCCAGCGCGGTAATGGTTTTGCACAGATCAGCCCCGATCCCCCTCTTCTCAGGGGCCCCATCAGCGCTCCTGGCCCCTCCTTCCCGCTGAGTGACCCCAATAGCTAGACACTTGCTATGGGGGCATTTGTGCGTGTTTGCTCCCGAGCCACGCTCTGTGTCATTGCTCAGCCCCCCCCCCCCATCTCCTCGTTGGCTGTGACTAACGGCATCGAGAGCCAATGGCTCCTATCGCTGTGTCTCAGCCAATGAGAAAAGAGAGAGACCCAGGAGAGCTGAGGCCCCCATGCAAATCGTTGGATCGAGATCAGACTCAGGTAAGTATGGGGGGGGGGGGGGTGGCTGTCCACAGACCGTCTTTCACCTTCATGCATAGAATGCAATGATGATTGTACATCCTCCCCGGAAGCACCTTTTGAGCCCATTAGTGTCAGATTGATGTTACATTGTAGATTCAGCCATGCTGAGTGTGCAGACAGAGCACACAGCTCCCGACTCCACAGAACTCACCATCACAGAATCAGAAGCTGTAAAACAATGATTTTTCCACTGCTGATTACTTGGCAACATCAGCATGAATGTAAAAAATAAATAGAGATGTCTCTCCCTTCCTGTGATTCAGCATCGTACAACTTGGAAGAGGCTGATTATTAGTTAGAATACTGGAACACATTCCCCCCCCCCCCCCATGTCTGTTGCCCTCCCCTCCTCTGGCCCTCTAGGACTTGTATTCCCCCATCACCTCGGGGCCCGGGCTGGGTGATATAGCTGCGATGTTACATATTGTGATGGATTGGATCGGAGGGACGGCCAGCTTGCTCATTAATTTGCTGCGCTGTGACGAGCCCGAAGCCTTGCTGACAAATGTCTGGCGGGGTTCCCGGCACACAGAGGAGGCGACATCCGTGGAGAACGCTTTCTGTAGATTTTAATTAGAGTGTAAAAAAAAAATAAATAAAAAGGCGCGTCTTTTGTGTCTCTGCAGACGCAGCGCGTGTAATCAACTGCACATGGACATATTAATGCTGGCCCAGCTCCTCTGTGCTGAGCTATGCATAAAGACCGTCCTCGTTTCACTGACAGCGTCGGGGCTCAGAGTACAGTTTATTGTAGATTTTTATAGGAATGTGGATCTGTCATTGGATATATTTTTCATATTAAATCCTCCCTTCGGCTCCTCCCCTTCAGTCTTGCACAGGTGTACCGGCTCCTCCCCTTCAGTCTTGCACAGGTGTACCGGCCCCTCCCCTTCAGTCTTGCACAGGTGTACCGGCTCCTCCCCTTCAGTCTTGCACAGGTGTACCGGCTCCTCCCCATCAGTCTTGCACAGGTGTACCGGCTCCTCCCATTCACTCTTGCACAGGTGTATCGGCTCCTCCCCTTCAGTCTTGCACAGGTGTATCGGCTCTTCCCCTTCAGTCTTGCACAGGTGTATCGGCTCCTCCCCTTCAGGTTTGCACAAGTGTCCCGGCTCCTCCCCTTCAGTCTTGCACAGGTGTACCTGCTCCTCCCCCTTCAGTCTTGCACAGGTGTACCGGCTCCTCCCCCTTCAGTCTTGCACAGGTGTACCGGCTCCTCCCTCTTCAGTCTTGCACAGGAGTACCGGCTCCTCCCCTGGACTGAAACGGCTTCCTCTGATGTCACTGCACACTGGAAGCTTCTCACAATGTGCATTAGAGGCTGCAGGAAGTCAGATAGGGCTCCGCCTCATTTCCTGGCTGGAGGACATCCATCATCATCTAGCACTTTCCTGCCCAGCCTGACTGTCCCCGCCCCTTTCATTAATTGGATTTCAGTTCTTTCAATTATGGAGGCTCAGCATCACAAAAGAGTGGGTGTTACCTATGCAGCCTGCCTAGGAACGCCCACTCCTCCAGATCGACACCCACCCATTTCATATGAAAGGAGCAATCTGTATCCCACTAAGGAGATTTCCCTTCACTTCCTGTCTTGCAGCCTCAACAGGAAGTGAGGGGATATCATTCCAATGTGAGGTTTATAACCTCTTCACCTTTAACTTCATATCAGAAGTCCTCCTTCACATCTGAGACCCCTCCCCCTTCAGAGGTCAACCCATCACATTAGAGGCCCCTCCCCCTTCAGAGCCCCACCTCCATCACATCAGAAGATCTCCCCTTCATTTCAGAGGTCCCCAGATCAGAAGATCTCCCACACCCCCCATGTTATCAACCCCTACCCCTCCTACACCCCCGTCCTATCATCCTTACCCCCTCCTATACCCCCCGTCCTATCATCCTTACCCCCTCCTATACCCCCTGTCCTATCATCCCTACCCCCTCCTATACCCCCTGTCCTATCATCCCTACCCCCTCCTATCTCCTCTAACCCCTCGTCCTATCATCCCTACCCCCTCCTATACCCCCTTCCCTATCATCCCTTACCCCCTCCTATACCCCTTCCCTATCATCCTTACCCCCTCCTATACCCCCTGTCCTATCATCCCTACCCCCTCCTATACCCCGTCCTATCTCCTCTAACCCCTCGTCCTATCATCCCTACCCCCTCCTATACCTCCATCCTATCACCACTCCCCTTCCTATACCTCCCCATCCTATCATCCTTACCTCCTCTTATACCCCCATCATATCACCTCTAACCCCTCTTACACCCCCATGCTATCACCCCTACCCCTCCCACCCCCCCATCTTATCTCCTACCCCTCCCACACTCCCCGTCCTACCACTCGTACCCCTCCCACACCCCCCATCCTATCATTCTCACCCTCTCCTATACCCCCGTCCTATCATCCTTACCCCCTCTTATACCCCCTGTTCTATCTCCTCTAAACCCTTCCACACCCCTCATCCCTACCCCCTCCTATACCTCCATCCTATCACCCCTCCCCATCGCATACCTCCCCGTCCTATCATCCTTACCCCCTCTCACACCCACAACCTATCACTCCTACACCCTCCCATCCTATTATCCCCTACCCCTCCTCTTATCATCCCTACCCTCCTCCTATACCTCCATCCTACCACCCCTACCCTTCCCACACCCCCCAGTACTATCATCTCTAACCCCTCCCACACCCCTGTGCTATCACCCCTACCCCATCCACACCCCTCATCCCCTACCCCTCCCACATGCCCCATCTTATCACCCCTACCACCTCGCACACCCCCAGTCCTATCACCCCTACCCCTCTCACACCCCCTGCCCTATCATCCTTACCCCCTCCTATCACTTTTAACCCCTCCCACAACCTCCATCCTATTACCCCTCCCCCCGGTCTTATCATCCACTACCCCTCCTATACCTCCATCCTAGCACCTCTACCCTGCTCACCCCCCCCATCCTATCACCCTTCCCCCTCCCCCAAAATTATCACCCCTACCTCTCCTATACCCCCCTATCACCCCCTACCCCTCTTATACCACCTTTCTATCACCCCCTACCCCTTCTATACCCCCATTTCTATCACCCCTAACCCTCCTATACCTCCCCTTCTATCACCCCTAAATCTCCTATACCCCCTCTTCTATCACCCCCTACCCCTCCTATACCCCTCATTCTATAACCCTTTACTCCTCCTATACCACCCCTTTTATCACCCCCTACCCCTCCTATACTCCCCCCTTCTATCACCCCCTACCCCTCCCATACCACCCCTTTTATCACCCCCTAGCCCTCCTATACCTCCCCTTCTGTCACCCCCTACCCCTCCTATACTTCCCCTTTTATCACCCCCACCCCTCCTATCCGTCTTCTTCTATCACCCCTCATACTCCCCATTTGTACCTCACACACCTCTCTAATGGGAGGGAACTGTGTCAAGCAGCAGCAGCAGCCAATCAGATCAGAACCCGGGGTTTGTTGCTACGCACAGAGTCCCGCCCTCCTAACGTCATTTGCTCCTTCCCATAACGGCGCTGACAGGAGGGAAATAGTTCCGGCGGGCGGAGGGATCTCAATGCGGAGATGGTGGCCGCCGGGTGAGGAAACATGAGGAGAGCCCGGCTCACCCCGGAGAAGGCGGGGCAAGTGGGGGACACCCGGAGGAATGACGAGAAGACACCCGGAGAGCAGGTGAGAGGGGGGGTCACCCCATATGTACCGGGAGAGAGGAAGAGGGGGTCACCCCGTATATACCGGGAGAGAAAGGGGGGTCACCCCATATATACTTGGAGAGAGAGGGAGGTCACCCCATATATACTGGGAGAGAAAGGGGGGTCACCCCATATATACTGGGAGAGAAAGGGGGGTCACCCCATATATACTGGGAGAGAAAGGGGGGTCACCCCATATATACTGGGAGAGAGGGGGGTCACCCCATATATACCGGGAGAGAAGGGGGGGTCACCCCATATATACTGGGAGAGAAAGGGGGGTCACCCCATATATACTGGGAGAGAGGGGGGGTCACCCCATATATGCCGGGGGAGAGAAGGGGGGTCACCCCATATATGCCGGGGGAGAGAGGGGGGGGGTCACCCCGTATATACCGGGAGAGAGAGGGGGGGTCACCCAGTATATACCGGGAGAGAGAGAGAGGGGGGGTCACCCCATATATACCGGGGGAGAGAGAGAGGGGGGGTCACCCCATATATACCGGGGGAGAGAGAGAGGGGGGGTCACCCCGTATATACCGGGGGAGAGAGAGAGGGGGGGTCACCCCGTATATACCGGGAGAGAGGGGGGTCACCCTGTATATACTGGGAGAGAGAGAGGGGGGGTCACCCCATATATACCGGGAGAGAGGGGGGTCACCCCGCATATACCGGGAGAGAGAGAGGGGGGGGTCACCCCGTATATACAGGGAGCCCAGCTGACACCCTTTGTCTGAGGGCAGAATCCCCCCCCCCCATACAAGGGGTCCTGTGATCTGCAGTGTGCAGGGCCCCCCCATAGGTGACTGCAGGACTCCCCTATATCTGGGTACAGGTTATAGGGTCCCCTCTATATCTCAGCACAGGATGCCATCACCTGATTATTGGCCCTCGCCCCAAGAGCTGACATTTCCTGATGACAAGCCGGCCTCTCAGTAGATTGTCAGCTCCTGTGTCCTATACCTCCCTCCCCCGCAGTGTCTGTAACATGAGGATTTTCATCTCTATTCTTTTTTTCCTGTTTTTTGTTGGCGTTGAGTCCTTGTCCCCAGAGCTTGCAATCCTCTGTGTTTGGCCCGGGGTGGATTGTCCTCGGTGACCTGTGTTGGGATGTGTAGTCTGTGAAATGTCGCGGATCCCCTCTGAGCTGCAGTCCTGTATAATACGAGGGCTCTGTCTGTTCCTGAATCAGTGCAGACGGTCTAACATCAGGCTGTCTGCTGCACCGCCAACTGCCGATGTTACTGTGGATGGGAACTGACATTTCTACAATCCTTGACTCTGTCCTGATCTCCTTCTGCTCTTGACTTCCTCTTCCCAGACTCTGTCTTAATGTTTGGGTAGACGAGGCTACCGGGGGCTGGATATGTGGGGAGATGAGGGTACCAGGGGCTGGATATGTGGGGAGACGAGGGTACCGGGGGCTGGATATGTGAGGAGACGAGGGTACCGGGGGCTGGATATGTGGGGAGACGAGGGTACCGGGGGCTGGATATGTGGGGAGACGAGGGTACCGGGGGCTGGATATGTGGGGAGACGAGGGTACATATGTGGTGAGACGAGGGTACCGGGAGCTGGATGCGCGGGCAGACGAGGGTACCGGGGGCTGGATGCGCGGGCAGACGAGGGTACCGGGGGCTGGATGCGCGGGCAGACGAGGGTACCGGGGGCTGGATGAGCGGGGAGACGAGGGTACCGGGGGCTGGATGCGCGGGGAGATGGGGTCTGGACGCATGGGGAGACGAGGGTACGGGGGGCTTGACACGTTGGGAGATGAGGGTACCGGGGGCTGGATGCCTGGGGAGGCGAGGGTACCGGGGGCTGGATGCCTGGGGAGGCGAGGGTACCGGGGGCTGGATGCCTGGGGAGGCGAGGGTACCGGGGGCTGGATGCCTGGGGAGGCGAGGGTAAAGCAGATACTTTAAATATGTCGGGGAACAGGAGCTTCCATAGGCAGCTGTGGAGTAGAGGCTCCTCCTCCAATGTCCGGGGAGATTTGGTGTCCTGGGAATCTTTTGGGAATGGCCCCTCCCCCTCAGGAGTTTGGTGACAGATGTGGTGCTCAGTGCAGGAGCCCAGGAGGGGGGGTGTTGCAGCGGGTGAGTTTGGTGACAGATGTGGGGGTGCTCAGTGCCGGAGCCCAGGAGGGGGCGGTGTTGGAGCGGGTGAGTTTGGTGACAGATGTGATGCTCAGTGCAGGAGCCCAGGAGGGGCGGTGTTGGAGCGGGTGAGTTTGGTGACAGATGTGGGGGTGCTCAGTGCCGGAGCCTAAGAGGGGGGGGTGTTGGAGCGGGTGAGTTTGGTGACAGATGTGGGGGTGCTCAGTGCCGGAGCCCAGGAGGGGGCGGTGTTGGAGCGGGTGAGTTTGGTGACAGATGTGGGGGTGCTCAGTGCCGGAGCCCAGGAGGGGGCGGTGTTGGAGTGGGTGAGTTTGGTGACAGATGTGGGGGTGCTCAGTGTAGGAGCCCAGGAGGGGCGGTGTTGGAGCGGGTGAGTTTGGTGACAAATATGGGGGTGCTCAGTGCCGGAGCCCAGGAGGGGGCGGTGTTGGAGCGGGTGAGTTTGGTGACAAATATGGGGGTGCTCAGTGCCGGAGCCCAGGAGGGGTGGTGTTGGATCGGGTGTCCCTTGTATCTGGAGATGGAGAACTTTGGATGACATTAATGATCAAAATTAAATCAAATTAATATCAATAAACTGTTTTAAATCATCAGAAATATAAATTTGAAATCTAATCTTTATTATTTTCTGGAAATAACATGGTGTGGGCGGATTTCTGCCAGTCACAGGCTGCCACGCCCCTCCAGCCAGAGTCTTAGAATAACAGGGAGGTGAAGCCTCTATCAATGAAGATGTAATATCCCCACCGCCATTGTATTTAGCTGGTTGGTGGGTGTGGAGGGGGAGGGTGCTGTCATTTACCACTGTCTACGCCCACGTGTGACTCTGTAGCAGGGGCGGACTGACAACTCATGGGGCCCCCGGGCAATAGGGCATCATGGGGCCCCTGTTTCCTTGCCCAAACTCAAAAAAGCCTAGGAAAAAGGTACCAGGGGCATCTCATGGGGCCCCCTACTGACCCCGGGCCCTTGGGCAATGCCCGAGTTTCCAAATGGTCAGTCTGCCCCTGCTCTGTAGTCACATGGGCTGCTCATGTGTGATCGGGAGGAAATGCTCAGCATAGAAAACTCACTGAAAACTGAGCATGTGCAGAGCTGCCAACACTGCTCCGCAGAATCACCAACTGCATTGGGGACATGGATAAGAGGGGTAGACAGAGCAGCAGGAGTGAGTGCGAACAGCATGTAATCCAGCATTTATTGATTCCCGCCGGCGCCTCCCGGCACTTAAAGAGTTTCAGAAGCCGGGAGGCGGGGCATGGTTTAGCAGTGCGTCACGGCGGTCACATGATCGGGAAAGGTCCCGATCAAAAGAGCAGACCGGGTCCTTTTTGTCAGTACCGGACATGTGTGCTGGGAGTGCGCAGGGCGCACGCTCTCAGCACATATGTTTTTGCTTACAATGATGCAAATGTGCGGCCGCTCGGTGTCTAGGCCCAGAAGGGGTTAAGCCCAGAATAATACATTATTGTTCAGGGGGTCTCAAATCCTTCTACACCAGCGGTTCTCAACCTGTGGTTCCCGACCATCAGAAAACACATGTTTCCGATGGTCTTAGGAACCGAGACACCGCTCCTCTATCCGTCTCCAGGCGGGTCCGCCCACATACGAGTACCCGGCGTGATGACATCATCGCGCCAACCCCATCACATACACCCCGTACAAATACAGGTGTATGTGACAGGGTTGGCGCCATAATGTACTTATGTGGACCAGTCACATGTGTAAAGAGCAGCTACCGTGCGGAGAGCAGCTACCGTGCGGAGAGCAGCTACCGTGCGGAGAGCAGCTACCGTGCGGAGAGCAGCAGTATTGGAGGTAAAACGACACTTCATGAATTATAACGGGGTAAATGTAAAGTCATCAACTACTGTACCATGGGAACTTAGTCTGGATGCCGATCGGTCTTTTTATATTCGGTTGATGTGAACACTGCCCCCTTGTGAAATCATTTTATGGTTGGGGGGTCACCACTACATGAGGAACTGTATTCACTACCTGCCGACCGCAGATAGCCGAATGACGGCTACACTGCGGCCGGCCAGTTCTGGGTGGACGTCATATGACGTCCTCCCAGAACGCGCTCTCCTGCGCGCCCCAGGGGGCGCGCACCCGGCGATCTCCGTGATCGCTGTGTCCTACGAACACAGCTGATCACGTGATGTGGTAAAAGGCCAATCACAGCGGCCTTTTACCACGTGATCAGCGGTGTCCAATGACACGCTGATCAGAGGGAAATGCAAGTGCCGGTTCTCGGCTGCACTTTCCTCACGCTGTCAGATCGTGAGGAAAGTACTGCTGAGAACCGGCAGTTGTCAGAGCGGGGATCGGCACCGATCATCAGGGCACTGATGATCAGTGCCCTGATGATCAGTGCCCAGCAGTGCCACCCGCAAGCTCCGCCCACCTGTGCCCAGCAGTGCGCCCACTAGCTCCGCCCACCTGTGCCCAGCAGATCACCCACCAGTGCCCACCCACCAGTGCCCACCCACCAGTGCCCACCCACCAGTGCCCACCCACCAGTGCTGCCAGTCAGTGCCACCAGTCGGTGCCCAGGGGTTGTGCCAGTCAGTGCAGCCAGTCAGTGCCCAGCAGTGATGCCAGTCAGTGCCGTCTATCAGTACCCATCATCAGTGTCACCTATCAGTGCCGCCTATCAGTGCTGCATATTAGTGCCGCCTATCCGTGACACCTCATTAGTGCTGCCTATCAGTGCCCATCAGTGCTGCCTCATCAACGCACATCAGTGAAGGAGAAAAATTACCTGTTTGAAAAATTTTATAATAGAAACAAAGAAACTTTTTTTTTTTCTCAAATTTTTTGCACTTTTTGTATTTATAGCGCAAAAAGTAAAGCGCCCAGTGGCGATTAAATACCACCAAAAGAAAGCTCTATTTGTGAGAAAAAAATGATCAAAATTTCATATGGGTACAATGTTGCATGACCGCGCAATTGTCAATCAAAGTGCGGAAGTGCTGAAAGCTGAAAATTGGCCTGGTAAGGAAGGGGGTAGAAGTGCCCGGCAGGCGAGGGGTTAAAGGGTCGGGGCATTAGGAAGGTTGAGGACCACTGGTCTACACAAAGGGCCAGTTTACTGTCCTTCAGGCTTTAGGGGGCTGGACTGTGCCCAGTGGCACCGTTGGTGTCAGTTTTGCGCACAGCTGTAAATCGCGGTGTAAGTGATCAGCGCCCTTTCCCGCACAGATCTGCAGCTCTCACGTATTTCCTCCTTTGATTGAAGTTCACTTTAAGGTCGTGTTGTCTGATGTATAAAATCTGAGTGTTTGTGGCCTTCTCTATGAATGTT
>NW_028321839.1:0-54550 GCF_062004578.1 Staurois parvus | reverse complement strand
CCACATCTGAGGAGACCAACAAAGCTGGAACATGACCACATCTGAGGAGACCAACAAAGCTGGAACATGACCACATCTGAGGAGACCAACAAAGCTGGAACATGACCACATCTGGGGAGACCAACAGGCAGGAGCATGACCACATCTGGGGAGACCAACAGGCAGGAACATGACCATATCTGGGGAGACCAACAGGCAGGAACATGACCACATCTGAGGCCAGACCATACAAAGTCTGGACCCAGTGACCACATCTGAGGAGACCAACAAAGCTGGAACATGACCACATCTGAGGAGACCAACAAAGCTGGAATATGACCACATCTGGGGAGACCAACAGGCAGGAACATGACCACATCTGGGGAGACCAGCAGTTAAAGGTAGCAGTGCTTCAGATGATTTTGGCTGATTTACAGCTGTTAGCCTGATAGAGCTCCGATGGCACAGTCACATGTCTGAAGGTGCATGACCACATCTGGGGAGACCAGCACAGCAGGAACATGACCACATCTGGGGAGACCAGCAGGCAGCTGGATTTTCAGGAGGAATTCAGGACAAAAGGTTTCAGGATGCAGCCAAGTCACAATTTATAGATGTTTCCTATCACACAGTCAATTGTTACTTTTCAAAGTTCACCTTAATGGCAGCCAGATGCTATAAAGGACAGTAGGGGGAAGGTAGGTGCTTCTCTTTGGTTCCTGTATTGCTGAAGAATTTATTGGATGCACCCAGTTACATCCTCCATTCTGCTATATTTTTTGCTGTTTTTTTATTTTATTTTTTGTTTCATTTTTGTTTTTTTTCTACCTTTCCAGCCCAGAGACTCCTGGGATATCACCCTCCTACATCCCGGGAGTCTTTATTTTTTATTTCATGAGATTACAGTACAGTGAGAGGAGACGTTTTTACAGCATCAGCACGCCCTCCTGCCTGCATCTTGACGCTCTGGCTTCTCATTTGTTTACATGTTACCATAGAGTCACGTATGTTGCTGTTACTATGGCAATATTATTATTATACAGGATGTATATGGCGCCAACAGTTTGTGCAGCGCTGTACAAAATGAAGGCAGACAGTACAGTCACAATACAATTTGGTACGAGAGGAAACAGAGGGCCCTGATCCTGAGAGCTTACAATATGTAAAGAAAGTGGAAGTCCAGATCCAGTGTTCTGCACATGCGTGGGATTATCATGCTCGTCATCAGAGGGAGGACAGAATGGATTCACAAAAGTGAATACATAGCTAAATCATTCACCGTTACTAAAAATGGCCGCAAGGAGAGACATTCAGGGTTTGTTTAAAGGATACATTTGTACACAAAATCAACCCTGCAAAAATAAATCAGTGGGCGACTTTAAACTGGATATTAGAATTGATTTAAATGGTGATTTTTTTCTGACGAGCTCTGGAGGCAGCTCTGCCCTCTGTACATTCGGAGATTATCTATGGAAGTTTAGCAATGAGCCAAGGGACTGTACACAAGAAGGCAATGGATGTTTTGTGGCTCAGTGTCCTTAATACTTGTTAGAATATGGGGGTGTTGGCTACCTTTTCATCTTCATTTCGACAAGCGGGACCACCAATCCAAGAGCACAGCTGACGGACGCTCTTCTGCACTCCGTGCCTGTATGAATATAGCCACAAAGAGAACCCGAGAGGATACAGATATTGCAGATGCAGTATCTACCTTGGTGTTTATAGGTGCTCAGTGTGGGGTGTCCTCATCTTGGCTTCACTTCTCAGCGAGTGACTGATCTGTAATAAGCATGTTGAATGGAGGTTGAGATTTTGCTAGCTGCATGCTTGTTTCTGGCCAGTGGCTCACTAGACCAGCCCAGGGACTGCACAGTGAAAACCAAAGCCAGCAGCAGTTCCAAAATTTCATTTGACCATCTGAATTCAGTAACTTTTCAGCCACTCACCGGGAACTTCTATATGGATCTGGTAAGAGAGCGAAAAGTCACCGTATCTGCATTCCTGTTCTGGTTTGTGACACAAATTATTGAAGACAGATGGCCTGGATGACAGCGAAGCATCTGACATTTAAAGAATGAGAAGCCAACAATGGTTGACGCCAAGGTTTAATATTACCAGCAAGATATCCAGGAGTGATATAGACATGGGATGAGAGAGAAGATAGAAAGGACCAGAAGGTGGTCAGACATCAGTGGGGGTTGGATGGAGAAATAACAGGAAAGAAAGTGAGGAATTGCATCTGGGGTCCAGAAAATACCTGGGGGGGGGGGGGGGGGAAGACAGTCTATCATATGTAAATCTTCTATACATAAATTATAACTTGTAGCCAAAGATGTGAAAATAAAAACATGAAAGCATTTTGAAGGCCTGGTGTGATTTGCACAGCTATCAGTCCTTCCTGTTCATGTGACTTGGACCTTCCACTTCTCATGGTCGCTGTCCCTGTTCTGCTATAGGTGCCATCGTCATGGAGAAGCCAAATGTCCGGTGGAACGATGTGGCTGGATTGGAAGGCGCAAAGGAAGCTTTGAAGGAGGCTGTGATATTGCCTATTAAATTCCCCCATCTATTCACAGGTCAGTGTTTCCCCCATCTATTCACAGGTCAGTGTTTCCCCCATCTATTCACAGGTCAGTGTTTCCCCCATCTATTCACAGGTCAGTGTCTCCCCCATCTATTCACAGGTCAGTGTCTCCCCCATCTATTCACAGGTCAGTGTCTCCCCCATCTATTCACAGGTCAGTGTCTCCCCCATCTATTCACAGGTCAGTGTCTCCCCCATCTATTCACAGGTCAGTGTTTCCCCCATCTATTCACAGGTCAGTGTTTCCCCCATCTATTCACAGGTCAGTGTTTCCCCCATCTATTCACAGGTCAGTGTTTCCCCCATCTATTCACAGGTCAGTGTCTTCCCCATCTATTCACAGGTCAGTGTCTTCCCCATCTATTCACAGGTCAGTGTTTCCCCCATCTATTCACAGGTCAGTGTTTCCCCCATCTATTCACAGGTCAGTGTCTTCCCCATCTATTCACAGGTCAGTGTCTCCCCCATCTATTCACAGGTCAGTGTTTCCCCCATCTATTCACAGGTCAGTGTCTCCCCCATCTATTCACAGGTCAGTGTCTTCCCCATCTATTCACAGGTCAGTGTTTCCCCCATCTATTCACAGGTCAGTGTTTCCCCCATCTATTCACAGGCCAGTGTTTCCCCCATCTATTCACAGGTCAGTGTTTCCCCCATCTATTCACAGGTCAGTGTCTTCCCCATCTATTTACAGGTCAGTGTCTTCCCCATCTATTCACAGGTCAGTGTCTTCCCCATCTATTCACAGGTCAGTGTCTTCCCCATCTATTCACAGGTCAGTGTTTCCCCCATCTATTCACAGGTCAGTGTTTCCCCCATCTATTCACAGGTCAGTGTTTCCCCCATCTATTCACAGGTCAGTGTTTCCCCCATCTATTCACAGGTCAGTGTTTCCCCCATCTATTCACAGGTCAGTGTTTCCCCCATCTATTCACAGGTCAGTGTTTCCCCCATCTATTCACAGGTCAGTGTTTCCCCCATCTATTCACAGGTCAGTGTCTTCCCCATTATACTCAGATTTGGTAATGGGAACAAGTCTCTGTAATGGTGTTGTGATAGCAGACATTGAATTTGGCTGTAAATATACCCCTGAATGAGCAGGGTTATGGTATATTCCTCTCACGGACTATACTGGGATCATCCATGGAGTAACGACTCCTGGCTGGTCACGGTGTGCAGCGTTTATGAAATATGGGACCAGTACACCAGCAAGCTTGTTTCAGAGTGCAAAGATCTTTAATCCTCTATGATCCCATAGAAAAGCAGTGTATGTGCTCTGTGACCAAGCCCCGGGTGGGTGGGGCAAAATACGTAACAGGGTGTGGCCGGAGCGGCGACTGAGGCCATCCATCACATGCTGATATTCTTTGACTCCCGGGGATTGGTTTAAGTGGCGTCCGTCCTCATGTACTTTATCAAGTTTCTGGAGAAACGTGGGTCGCCGCTCCTTCTCTCTTTCTCTGTCTGCAGGGTGATCATTCTTCTCAATCAGCCTCAAGTGGCGCCAGAAGATTTCAAACGGCTTCCATAGAAAAGCAGCGTATCAGGACCATGCAGGCACCCTTCCCCATGCATGTGACGACTCAGGAAGGGTTCGAGATTAGATACTCTTTACTTCTGGTCAAATCTTATACAAATCAAGCAGCTGAACGCCTCACTATGGTCTAGACCACAATCTATGCAAAAGGAAAGGTGCAGCTTTATACCTTTATATAGGACATATGTGTCCTAATTCCCTATATCAAGTCATAAACATTTGTGGAAAGGAAACATTCAAAACTATTATTATAATACAGGATATATATCGCCAACAGTTTGGCAGCACTTTACAATATAAAGGGGGGCGGTACAATTACAATGCAGTTCAATACAGAAGGAATAGGAGGGAACGTCATTAATAAAGTAGTAGTGCTCCGCCATCTTGGAGAAACGCACAGGGAGATAGTAGGAGGAGCGTTGTTTTTTTTCTATCTGTGCAATAATTGGGCCGGGACTGAATCATTCATTTAATAAAGAAGTACTCTGCTATGTGCGGATCTTTTTGATGTTTTTATGGTTGTTTGGAAACAACTGGAGAGTGGTACTAATGTTGAACTGAAGGAAAAGGAGGATGAGGTGTGGAATTGGAGGCTCAAAGTAAAGCACATCAAGACCTTCTTATTCATTTAAGGGGTCACAAGATTTGGGGAGTGTTGAGCACTGGGGAAGTGGAGCGGCACTGTGGAAATCACTGGAGTGTTGAAGCAAGACGCATTCACAGGAGTGATAATCTGCACTGTTAGGACAGTATGGAATCTTCTGCTGGATTGAGGACAGAGGAGCACCAAGATAATTATATGGAGGCACTATATTGACTTTGTTTCTATTGTTTCCTGTCCACAAATGTTTACGATTTGATACAGAGTAATTCAGGCACATATTGGGTAATGTAAGGTCTTAAAGGTATAGTGCTGCACTTTTTCTTTTGCATATACGGAGGAAGGGGCCCTGCATGGTCCTGAAATACTGCTTTTCCTTTGTGATCATACAAGAATAAAGAGTCTGCACTTTGAAACAAGCTTGTCAGTGTTTTGGCAACATATATTTCATCCTAAATGACCAGGATGTCCCCATGTAAAGGGAGGGCACTTTATACTCAGAATCCAGTCTTTGTGAATCCCTCCCCCACCCCTTTCCATAAAACATTGCTGCATTTTGTAGAGTCTACACTGTCATGTTTCCAGGGCTGTCTGCCTGACGGTTTGGACAGACAAGGCTGCATATACTTTACAATCAGCCTGTGTACAGCTGGGACTTGTAGGAAGGTGCTCCAGTCTCACCATTTATTGCACGAAAGGACCACCAACACCATGAGCTCCAGTCTTTAAAACGGAGCATACATCATGTAATCAGTCTCTGGAGGTGCATTCGTTTTCTATAGATGGCAGATATTTGAGAATTTCCTTACCATTATTTGGCTGACTAGTGACAGGTTCAGTTTCATAAAACCTGAGAAGAGGAAAATGCTGCCTGAGGTTTCCTCCAGTTGGATTCCAGTTGTCATTTCTATAGCACAGAATACAAAGTACACCTGACATGCAAATGCCAATACCAAGCCAATGGATCATCAGTAAAGCAAAGAAAGGATGACTGCTGGGGGGCTTGACAAGTCAGCCAGAGAAGCTTCCATGCCTTCTTATAACTGTGAATAATGAACAAATCCTTCATGACTTGCTAAAGCTGAACAGGCACTAGAAGGAGTTTAATATCCACGAGACTGTAGTGTGTATTCACTTTGTTGTAGGAGGAAGGGCTTTAGTCCCCAAGTTTAAAGAAGTTTCATCTGCGTAGCAAATTTAAATTATCCTCATATGGGCACCCAAGAAACTCTTAGATAAGGACGTTAATAGCACCTTGTGGGACTTGCTGTTAGGTAGCACATGTAACTGTTTTGTCTAGGTGACAGGTTCACTTTAAATCAGCAACTTCCTCCAGGAGCTGTCATGCGTTGTCATCATGGGACATTTGTATTCTGTTTCACGTTCCCCCATTCTTCTCTCCAGGAAAGCGTACTCCCTGGCGTGGAATCTTGCTGTTTGGACCCCCAGGAACAGGAAAATCTTACCTGGCCAAAGCTGTAGCAACCGAAGCCAATAACTCTACCTTCTTCTCAGTGTCCTCCTCTGACCTGATGTCTAAGTGGCTTGGAGAAAGTGAGAAGTAAGTGGTTGTGTGGATTACAGGACACTTCCACCCAAGACCCACCAACTACTGTATATGTCTTTCATCTTAATATTCTAAAAGATTTTGGGGGTTTTTTGACTTGTCAGCTACCTACAGCTCTGACATGCAAGAGGGTTACAGTCTAAAGCTGGCCATATACTGTACAATTTGATATGGATCAGGGATTTTACCCATTCAAAGAGCTGGAAGCCCAATGTTATAATACAAAAAAGAGGAATATGCCTTTCAAAGCAATAATAGTGAAATAATATTACAAATAACAAAATAAAAAACCTACCTAAATATAGATTAATACATAACGTTACCCAAACAGTAAAAGGGAAGAAGGAGACCCCATTGGGGTATCAGGCTAAGGGGTACTGACATTAGTCACATGTGGGGACATTCTTTTTTGGTGACCTTCTGTATTAATCTAAGTTTGGGAACCAATTCTAAGTCATGTGAGCCTCCTTGTAACAGGTGATGCATATATGTGGAGTGGTCCCGAGTATATATAGAGAGAGAATAACATTTGTATTTACAAGGTCATGCTGTTACTTATGTTGCCTTTGTTTGTAACTTTAGAAATAGATTCCAGATCTCCCTGAGGAAGCGGGCTTGTCGTGCGAAACGCGTTGGAAATAACTATATGAAATCTTAGGGATCAATTTGGAATGTGATTGTCAACTGTTGGCATAATATATCACTGTCTTTGTTTTTCACAGTACCTCAATGTTTGTTATTACAAATTCTTTACAATGTTGTATAATAATAATGTAAGCTTTTTTATATACATGGTGTGGTACCTTTAAAATCCTAATAGTATTTTTTTTATATGCTAGGGATTGGGTCTATATTTCAGGATCACTGTGACAGCCAATTACGGTGATCACATGATCAGTAAGACCACCTCTGTCTCAGGGCACTAAGAAATCGTTAAAGGGTCGGCAGGCGCCAGAGCAAGGGGTTAATAAAGCACCTAAATGGATTCTTGATGTTTGATGTGGAAATAATTGTGTAATCTTCCTGTGTATTACAGGCTGGTAAAGAACCTGTTTGAATTAGCGCGACAGCACAAGCCTTCCATCATTTTCATCGATGAGGTTGATTCCCTCTGTGGCTCTCGGAATGAGAATGAAAGTGAAGCTGCCCGCAGAATCAAGACAGAGTTCCTGGTGCAGATGCAAGGTACAGTGCTCTTCCTTAACCTGACAGCCACACCCCGTTCCTCATCGTCACACACCGGTGCATCCTTCCAGTAGATGTAAATCCAAATGGATGAAATGTATTCTACTAAAGCACTGCCATAAACAACGGCAATATAATTTTCTTTTTTAAAATACCTTTTCACATTTCATTGCTGCTGATCTCATCCAACCTCTTTGCAGTGACTTCTTGTCTACATGCACTTGCTTCAGTGTCAGTTACATGCCATTGCTGAGGGCAGTTTTTGTGATGGCAGTTGGGAGACAGGAACTACGCACTTGTCACCCTATAACTGGAAGTGTCTTCATTTATTGAAAGTTTTAATGTAAACAGATTGAAGATTATTTATAAAATGTCATAAATATGTTAAAGATCAGATAGAGATTTAATGGTTGAGTTTATTTTCATTATGTTAGTGTTTGCCAAAGCTTGGGTTACAATCAGCAGATCCAGTGACTTGGGTTCCACATAACACAATGACCCCTTTCTTCTCCTAGGTGTTGGCAATAACAATGATGGGATCCTGGTTCTGGGAGCTACAAACATACCCTGGGTGCTGGACTCCGCCATCCGAAGAAGGTGAGATTCGGGATTTCAAGAAACTTGATATTTTTACTAGCGTGGTGTGGAAAGCCAAACTCTACAAACGTGTTTTGTTTTTTGATGAGAGGAAGGGTTAGTACTTGTCAAAGTTTTTATTGCTGTCTGTGTCCCCGCTGGGGAGTCCTCACTTTGGGTCCCAATATCCGGGTGTCACTGGCAGAGGAAGTCATGGGAAATGCCTCCACTTGTTTTTTCAGTTGGGTGGGGTAGGATTATAACCTCTGTTGCTATATTCATGTTCCTGCCCATCTGCTGCTGTCTGTCTTCCTGTGTAAAAGCAGTGGTCTCACAGCAGAGGTCTGACATACCCTCCGCTGAGGCAGAGCTAGAGTTCCCTGGTCAGGACGGAGTAGAGATGTGCTGGGGTGTCCGCCAAATCCATCTCTATCATGATTATTATTTTTTTTTTACTCGTCAGCTATGGGCCAGGTCATTCCTGTCTGCAGCACATGTAAACAAAGGGGAGATGTTGGTGACATCACAGCCATTATATGAACACGTACATTTTGTCAAATATATGCATGTGTCCATATAAGGGCAGTGATGTCACCAGGATCCCGCCCCTTTGTTTACATGTGGTTAATTGGAGTAAATATATATATATATCTACTTGATGTTTGGACAGGATGAGTTCAGAGGACGCCTGAGCTCATTTCCAGACAATGAACTGAGTGTATAGCTATAGGCGTGTTTCCGATCCTTTAGCCAATTTAAACTGAAAGTTTAATTGAGTTAAAAGGGATTCCATTTCTACTGGAAAAAATCAGCTGCACATATAAAGTGAAGGCACCGAGAGGTTCTGCATGTACCTGCAGAGGATACAAAAGCCTACAGATACAGAGGAGCACCAGGCCAATCCTCATAGTGTCAATGGTTGTCCATTTCTGTCTCCTGCACATTCCTATTGGCCAGTGTCCTGGCCCATCACAGTAATGGGCCAGTAGAAATGTGTGGGGGGTGTAGCAGCCATCCCTGCAGTACCCAGAAGTACCACATTTGTAATGGCTGCCACACTGCTTTTAGGTTTTCTAGCTGCCTTCACTTTATATCTGCAGCAGTTAGTTTTTGTTGTCACAAAGACAATTCAACAAACAGCAAAGTGATCTGCCTGCGGTCATACTGGCGCTTTAAAGTGGAGAAAAGCCTGAGTCTAACTATTCCTAAAAATGTTCCCTCCCCCCTCTTCCTATCAGTTCTGTCTGACCGGCATACAAAGATTTGTGTACTTACCTATTATTAAGCTTCAGTCATGTGATCTGCAGCTCAGGCGCTCTCAACAACGGCTGTGAATTGCATGAGTGGTAACTTCACCCACAGCCCAGCCTTTGTCGGCACGATCTCCTCTCCCCTGCAGCAGCTGCTTACTTACACAGGGGACTGGAGCTACTGGATCACATGACTGGACTGGATTAGATGGGGGGGGGGGACATTAGGATAGTTTGATTTAGGGTTTTCTTCTACTTTACTAAAGAGTGGTGCGCTGTATTCCAGCGTTTGCAGCTTTTAATAGGTTGTTCCTTTTTATGTTTTTCTTTAGACTTTTGTCTGTAGATAATATTCTATTCTTGTTCTCAGGTTTGAGAAGCGGATATACATCCCACTACCAGAGGAAGCTGCCAGAGCTCAGATGTTCCGTCTGCACCTAGGGAACACCCCCCACAGCCTAAGTGATGCCAATATTCGGGAGTTGGCCCAGAAAACAGATGGCTATTCGGGTGCAGATATCAGCATCATCGTGCGCGACGCGTTAATGCAACCAGTGCGCAAAGTGCAATCAGCCACACATTTTAAAACGGTAGAGAACCAAAAAGCTGATGTGTGTTAGGATAGCTGTGAATTATAATCAGTGTGATGGATGTTCTGATTGGTTGTTCTTCTGTATGTGTCAGGTACGAGGTCCTTCTCGCACTAACCCCGGTGTCATAGTGGATGACCTGCTAACACCGTGTTCCCCTGGGGACCCCGGAGCCGTTGAGATGACTTGGATGGAGGTGCAGGGGGATAAACTGCAGGAGCCTGTAGTCTGCATGGTAAGACCTGTTGTATGAACTGCTGACTAAAGAACAGTCTGTGCTTTTCTTCCAACTGTCATTGGGGTGAAATAGAAAAGGAAAGGAAAAAACGGCCATTGAGGTCTCTTTTCCAGTAGATCCTCCATACACTGTCACACGTGTCAGCTTCATCCACCAATCATGGGCGTAAGTTCTATGACACGCTGTCCAATGGATCATGCACATACATGAGCCTAATGCACTGAAGGGTAGCAGAAAGATATGAAGACACTAATCGGTTCCTTCAGGGATGATTTGTTCCTGAATTCCACCTTTTGGACCTTGTTCCATGTTACATCCATATTTAGGGTGTAACATGGTGCAAATTCTAAATCTGAACAGATGTGAAGCTGAAGGAATGCTCTCTAGTAGCCTGTGCACTGCACCCGTGATTCGCTGTTCTTGGTTGCAGCGCTTCGCAGGGTCCAATGCAAAAAAATAATAGATGCAGATATTTTTCTTGCAGCGGGTAAAATAAGTGTTGAACTTGTCACAATTTTTCTTAGTAAATATATTTTTAAAGGTGCTTTTGACATGAAATTTTCACCACGTGTCGGTAACAACTCATGCAATCCATACATACAAAGAAACCAAAACAATTACGTTCAGAAATTAAGTTGTTTAATAAAATGGAATGACACAGGGAAAAAGTATTGAGTACACGAAGAAAGGGAGGTGCAAAAGGGTATGGAAAGCCAAGACACCAATTGAAATCTGTCAATAATTAGAAAGCAGTCCTGCCCCTTGTCAGTGCAAACTAATATCAGCTGGTTCAGACTCAACTGATAGCCTATAAAAAGGTGTCTCATTACCAAGGTGTCGCACAAGAAACATCTCATGATGGGTAAAAGCAAAGAGTTCTTAAGACCTTCGCAACCATGTTGTTGCAAAACATACTGATGGCATTGGTTACAGAAGGATTTCTAAACTTCTATATGTTCCAGTGAGCACTGTTGGGGCCATAATCCAGAAATTGAAATAACATAATTTACCATAAACCAGCCACAACCAGGTGCTCCTTGCAGGATTGCTGACAGAGGAGTGAAAAGAATTATCAGAAGAGTTGTCCAAGAGCCAAGGACCACTTGTGGAGAGCTTCAGAAAAACCTGAATTAGCAGGTACAATAAGTAATGCACTCAGCCACCATGGCCTGTATGCACGTCATCACGCAAGACTCTATTGCTGAAGAAAAAGCATGTTGAAGCTTGATTAACGTTTGCTGCACAACATTTAGACAAGCTTATGAAATACAGGAGAATGTAGTCTGGTCAGATGAGACCAAAATGGAACTCTGGATGCCATAATACACACCATGTTTGGAGGTCACATGCCACTGCACATCACCCCAAAAACACCAGACCAACAATGAAGCATGGCGATGGGAACATCATGGTGTGGAGCTGCTTATCAGCATACGATACTGGCAAACTTCATGTCATTGAAGGAAGGATGGATGGAAAAATGGACCAAGACATTGTTGATAAAAACCTGCTGCCATCTACCAGGATGATGAAGATGAAGCGAGGACGGACATTCCAGCAAGACAACGATCCCAAACAAAGCCGAGGAAACTCTCCATTGGTTTCAAAGAAAGAAAATAAAGCTGCTAGAATGGCCCAGCCAATCATCTGACTTGAATCCAATAGAAAACCAATGGAAAGAACTAAAGATCCGAGCTCATAGCAGAGGCCCACGGAACCTTCCAGATGTGGAAGACTGAGCCAAAATCCCACCTGAGCGATGCATGTGACTTGTTCCTCCATGCAGGAGGCGTCCGGAAGCATCATCACCAACAAAGGATTTTGTACCAAGTATGAAATACATTTCAGTTAGCGTGTTCAATACTTTTTCCCGGTGTCATTCCATTTTATTACACAGAACTTCAGTTCTGAACTTGTTTTGGTGTCTTTGTATGTATAGATGGCATGGGTTGTCACCTGTGTGTATGGATGGCACGGGTTGTCACCTGTGTGTATGGATGGCACGGGTTGTCACCTGTGTGTATGGATGGCACGGGTTGTCACCTGTGTGTGTGGATGGCACGGGTCGTCACCTGTGTGTGTGGCTGGCACGGGTCGTCACCTGTGTGTGTGGATGGCACGGGTCGTCACCTGTGTGTGTGGATGGCACGGGTCGTCACCTGTGTGTGTGGATGGCACGGGTCGTCACCTGTGTGTGGATGGCACGGGTCGTCACCTGTGTGTGGATGGCAGGGATTGTCACCTGTGTGCGTGGATGGCAGGGGTTGTCACCTGTGTGCCTGGATGGCACGGGTTGTCACCTGTGTGCCTGGATGGCAGGGGTTGTCACCTGTATGCCTGGATGGCACATGTCACCTGTATGCCTGGATGGCAGGGGTTGTCACCTGTATGCCTGGATGGCAGGGGTTGTCACCTGTATGCCTGGATGGCACGGGTTGTCACCTGTGTGTATGGATGGCACGGGTTGTCACCTGTGTGTGTGGCTGGCACGGGTCGTCACCTGTGTGTGTGGCTGGCACAGGTCGTCACCTGTGTGTGTGGATGGCACGGGTCGTCAGCTGTGTGTGGATGGCACGGGTCGTCAGCTGTGTGTGGATGGCACGGGTCGTCAGCTGTGTGTGGATGGCAGGGATTGTCACCTGTGTGCGTGGATGGCAGGGGTTGTCACCTGTGTGCCTGGATGGCACGGGTTGTCACCTGTGTGCCTGGATGGCAGGGGTTGTCACCTGTATGCCTGGATGGCACATGTCACCTGTGTGGGTGGATGGCAGGGGTTGTCACCTGTATGCCTGGATGGCAGGGGTTGTCACCTGTATGCCTGGATGGCACGGGTTGTCACCTGTGTGGGTGGATGGCAGGGGTTGTCACCTGTGTGTATGGATGGCACGGGTTGTCACCTGTGTGTATGGATGGCACGGGTTGTCACCTGTGTGTGTGGATGGCACGGGTCGTCACCTGTGTGGGTGGATGGCAGGGGTTGTCACCTGTGTGCATGGATGGCACGGGTTGTCACCTGTGTGTGTGGATGGCACGGGTTGTCACCTGTGTGTGTGGATGGTAGGGGTTGTCACCTGTGTGCCTGGATGGCAGGGGTTGTCACCTGTATGCCTGGATGGCACATGTCACCTGTATGCCTGGATGGCAGGGGTTGTCACCTGTATGCCTGGATGGCACATGTCACCTGTGTGGGTGGATGGCAGGGGTTGTCACCTGTGTGTGGATGGCACGGGTCGTCAGCTGTGTGTGGATGGCAGGGATTGTCACCTGTGTGCGTGGATGGCAGGGGTTGTCACCTGTGTGCCTGGATGGCACGGGTTGTCACCTGTGTGCCTGGATGGCAGGGGTTGTCACCTGTATGCCTGGATGGCACATGTCACCTGTATGCCTGGATGGCAGGGGTTGTCACCTGTATGCCTGGATGGCACATGTCACCTGTGTGGGTGGATGGCAGGGGTTGTCACCTGTGTGTGTGGATGGCAGGGGTTGTCACCTGTATGCCTGGATGGCAGGGGTTGTCACCTGTATGCCTGGATGGCACGGGTTGTCACCTGTGTGTATGGATGGCACGGGTTGTCACCTGTGTGTGTGGCTGGCACGGGTCGTCACCTGTGTGTGTGGATGGCACGGGTCGTCAGCTGTGTGTGGATGGCACGGGTCGTCAGCTGTGTGTGGATGGCACGGGTCGTCAGCTGTGTGTGGATGGCAGGGATTGTCACCTGTGTGCGTGGATGGCAGGGGTTGTCACCTGTGTGCCTGGATGGCACGGGTTGTCACCTGTGTGCCTGGATGGCAGGGGTTGTCACCTGTATGCCTGGATGGCACATGTCACCTGTGTGGGTGGATGGCAGGGGTTGTCACCTGTATGCCTGGATGGCAGGGGTTGTCACCTGTATGCCTGGATGGCACGGGTTGTCACCTGTGTGGGTGGATGGCAGGGGTTGTCACCTGTGTGTATGGATGGCACGGGTTGTCACCTGTGTGTATGGATGGCACGGGTTGTCACCTGTGTGTGTGGATGGCACGGGTCGTCACCTGTGTGGGTGGATGGCAGGGGTTGTCACCTGTGTGCATGGATGGCACGGGTTGTCACCTGTGTGTGTGGATGGCACGGGTTGTCACCTGTGTGTGTGGATGGTAGGGGTTGTCACCTGTGTGCCTGGATGGCAGGGGTTGTCACCTGTATGCCTGGATGGCACATGTCACCTGTATGCCTGGATGGCAGGGGTTGTCACCTGTATGCCTGGATGGCACATGTCACCTGTGTGGGTGGATGGCAGGGGTTGTCACCTGTGTGTGGATGGCACGGGTCGTCAGCTGTGTGTGGATGGCAGGGATTGTCACCTGTGTGCGTGGATGGCAGGGGTTGTCACCTGTGTGCCTGGATGGCACGGGTTGTCACCTGTGTGCCTGGATGGCAGGGGTTGTCACCTGTATGCCTGGATGGCACATGTCACCTGTATGCCTGGATGGCAGGGGTTGTCACCTGTATGCCTGGATGGCACATGTCACCTGTGTGGGTGGATGGCAGGGGTTGTCACCTGTGTGTGTGGATGGCAGGGGTTGTCACCTGTATGCCTGGATGGCAGGGGTTGTCACCTGTATGCCTGGATGGCACGGGTTGTCACCTGTGTGTATGGATGGCACGGGTTGTCACCTGTGTGTGTGGCTGGCACGGGTCGTCACCTGTGTGTGTGGATGGCACGGGTCGTCAGCTGTGTGTGGATGGCACGGGTCGTCAGCTGTGTGTGGATGGCAGGGATTGTCACCTGTGTGCGTGGATGGCACGGGTTGTCACCTGTGTGCCTGGATGGCACGGGTTGTCACCTGTGTGCCTGGATGGCAGGGGTTGTCACCTGTATGCCTGGATGGCACATGTCACCTGTGTGGGTGGATGGCAGGGGTTGTCACCTGTATGCCTGGATGGCAGGGGTTGTCACCTGTATGCCTGGATGGCACGGGTTGTCACCTGTGTGGGTGGATGGCAGGGGTTGTCACCTGTGTGTATGGATGGCACGGGTTGTCACCTGTGTGTGTGGATGGCACGGGTCGTCACCTGTGTGGGTGGATGGCAGGGGTTGTCACCTGTGTGCATGGATGGCACGGGTTGTCACCTGTGTGTGTGGATGGCACGGGTTGTCACCTGTGTGTGTGGATGGTAGGGGTTGTCACCTGTGTGCCTGGATGGCAGGGGTTGTCACCTGTATGCCTGGATGGCACATGTCACCTGTATGCCTGGATGGCAGGGGTTGTCACCTGTATGCCTGGATGGCACATGTCACCTGTGTGGGTGGATGGCAGGGGTTGTCACCTGTATGCCTGGATGGCAGGGGTTGTCACCTGTATGCCTGGATGGCAGGGGTTGTCACCTGTATGCCTGGATGGCACGGGTTGTCACCTGTGTGGGTGGATGGCAGGGGTTGTCACCTGTGTGTATGGATGGCACGGGTTGTCACCTGTGTGTATGGATGGCACGGGTTGTCACCTGTGTGTGTGGATGGCACGGGTCGTCACCTGTGTGGGTGGATGGCAGGGGTTGTCACCTGTGTGCATGGATGGCACGGGTTGTCACCTGTGTGTGTGGATGGCACGGGTTGTCACCTGTGTGTGTGGATGGTAGGGGTTGTCACCTGTATGCCTGGATGGCACGGGTTGTCACCTGTGTGTGTGGATGGCACGGGTTGTCACCTGTGTGCCTGGATGGCATGGGTTGTCACCTGTGTGTGTGGATGGCACGGGTTGTCACCTGTGTGTGTGGATGGCACGGGTTGTCACCTGTGTGTGTGGATGGCACGGGTTGTCACCTGTGTGTGTGGATGGTAGGGGTTGTCACCTGTGTGTGTGGACGGCACGGGTTGTCACCTGTGTGCCTGGATGGCACATGTCACCTGTATGCCTGGATGGCAGGGGTTGTCACCTGTATGCCTGGATGGCACATGTCACCTGTGTGGGTGGATGGCAGGGGTTGTCACCTGTATGCCTGGATGGCAGGGGTTGTCACCTGTATGCCTGGATGGCAGGGGTTGTCACCTGTATGCCTGGATGGCACGGGTTGTCACCTGTGTGGGTGGATGGCACGGGTTGTCACCTGTGTGCGTGGATGGCAGGGGTTGTCACCTGTGTGCCTGGATGGCACGGGTTGTCACCTGTGTGCCTGGATGGCAGGGGTTGTCACCTGTATGCCTGGATGGCACATGTCACCTGTATGCCTGGATGGCACATGTCACCTGTGTGGGTGGATGGCAGGGGTTGTCACCTGTATGCCTGGATGGCAGGGGTTGTCACCTGTATGCCTGGATGGCAGGGGTTGTCACCTGTATGCCTGGATGGCACGGGTTGTCACCTGTGTGGGTGGATGGCAGGGGTTGTCACCTGTGTGTATGGATGGCACGGGTTGTCACCTGTGTGTATGGATGGCACGGGTTGTCACCTGTGTGTGTGGATGGCAGGGGTTGTCACCTGTGTGTGTGGATGGCACGGGTCGTCACCTGTGTGGGTGGATGGCAGGGGTTGTCACCTGTGTGCATGGATGGCACGGGTTGTCACCTGTGTGTGTGGATGGTAGGGGTTGTCACCTGTGTGTGTGGATGGTAGGGGTTGTCACCTGTGTGCATGGATGGCACGGGTTGTCACCTGTGTGTGTGGATGGCACGGGTTGTCACCTGTGTGTGTGGATGGTAGGGGTTGTCACCTGTATGCCTGGATGGCACGGGTTGTCACCTGTGTGTGTGGATGGCACGGGTTGTCACCTGTGTGCCTGGATGGCAGGGGTTGTCACCTGTGTGTATGGATGGCACGGGTTGTCACCTGTGTGGGTGGATGGCAGGGGTTGTCACCTGTGTGTGTGGATGGCACGGGTCGTCACCTGTGTGGGTGGATGGCAGGGGTTGTCACCTGTGTGCATGGATGGCACGGGTTGTCACCTGTGTGTGTGGATGGTAGGGGTTGTCACCTGTGTGTGTGGATGGTAGGGGTTGTCACCTGTGTGCATGGATGGCACGGGTTGTCACCTGTGTGCGTGGATGGCACGGGTTGTCACCTGTGTGTGTGGATGGTAGGGGTTGTCACCTGTATGCCTGGATGGCACGGGTTGTCACCTGTGTGTGTGGATGGCACGGGTTGTCACCTGTGTGTGTGGATGGCACGGGTTGTCACTTGTATGCCTGGATGGCACGGGTTGTCACCTGTGTGTGTGGATGGTAGGGGTTGTCACCTGTGTGTGTGGACGGCACGGGTTGTCACCGATGTGGGGAACTTTTCATGTCATTGGCACCTTTAGGCTTCGTTCACACTATCTTTGAAAGCAGGCATTTGTGGGGTGTTTTTAACGCTCCTCAGACACCCATGGAAATGATACTAAGGGCAGCTCACAGTGTGGTTCACATTCGCAAAACATGAAGCGTTAGCGTCTCTTCGCTTCAAAATTGAAGCCTCATGTTGAGTCGGGAGGAGTTGAAGCCTTTCATCGCCTCCCATTCAAGTCTATGGTGACGCTTCTCAAACGTCTGGCAGGCTTTGCGTTGTGTTTGTGAGGCATTTGCGTTGCGTTTGTGGGGGGTTTGTGAGGCATTTGCGTTGCGTTTGTGGGGGGTTTGTGAGGCGTTTGCGGGGCGTTTGTGAGGCGTTTTCGTGGCGTTTGTGAGGCGTTTGCGTTGCGTTTGTGGGGGGTTTGTGAGGCGTTTGCGGGGCGTTTGTGAGGCGTTTTCGTGGCGTTTGCGGGGCGTTTGTGAGGCGTTTGCGGGGCGTTTGTGAGGCGTTTGCGAGGCGTTTGCGGGGCGTTTGCGAGGCGTTTGCGAGGCGTTTGTGAGGCGTTTGCGGGGCATTTGCGGGGCGTTTGTGAGGCGTTTATACCATTAGAGTTTATTGGCGTTTGTAGTGCGGATTTAGCGCATGTAAAATGCCTATAAAGCGCCTCAAATCTGCGCAGAGGGATCCCAGCAAAGTGCGGGACTTCTTCCCTCGTGTCCCGGCAGAGGACTCCATTCACATGACTGGGCTCTAGTACCCGCACAAGACGCAGCTCGCGTGGCTCCATATATGTGAGCCGGGGGTAACGCTATAGAGGTGTTTTTGAAGAGTTAGAAGTTTCGTCAAGTGTGAACGTAGCCTTAGAATTATATTTACCGAGGAAAATGGCGACGTGTTCAGTACTTGTACCCGCTTGTCGGTGCGATTCTTATTGATTTACAATCGTTGGATTACGCCTTTGAATCTGCCGATCGCTGTTTGTAGGCCTGTAATGCTGTGCTCTCAGGTGAGGGTGACAACATCCCTCACCACCATCACTGTACGGGACACGAACGCCCTACAGCCGCAGCACATTGATGCCAGGATAATGTGTGGAATTTATTGGTGCAGAATTTGGGGCCAGATGAAAGAATACAGATTGCGATTCGGATCGCCTAACGCACTTCTGTTTTCCCTCTCAGTCCGATATGCTGCGATCTCTGGCTACGACCCGGCCCACCGTCAATGCTGAGGACCTGCTAAAAGTGAAGAAATTTACAGAAGACTTTGGGCAGGAAGGATGAACCCCGGAGGGAACCAGGAGGGAAGGGGGCATCATGTTTGCTTGCTTGTCTCTAAGTGCCCCAACCGGTAACATGGCAGGAAGGCTCCGGCCACCCTCTCCCGTATCCAGGACTCCTTGTGTCCCCTCTGGCCCCGCACTGCCTGGGAGGTTCCACTCACCTTCAACAAGCTTCTGTCTGAGGTTTACATTCATTTGCCATCAGTCACCAAATCTCCATGTGACTGCCTTCCCTTCCCCTAACAGCCTACAGGGGGAGCCCTCCCTTCCTGCCTGACTTCTAATTGACTGTAATGCCCCGATCCCTTCCTAGACCCCCCGGGGGCATCAACAGGGGGGGGCTCCGATGTCTCCATACCCACCAGTGTCCATATTCTTCCCCCACTCCCTGCCAGTACTGCAGATGAGTGTTCAGCTGTGTAAATATATCCTCTTTCAGTTCATCTTTTGTCTTCTCGTTCTTCAGTGGAATTCGCACGACGCGTCTTCTGGCGCCACATCCAGGACTGCCGATTGAAGCTGCACTCAGACGTGTCCAGTAAAAATGTCTTGTTTGTAAAGCTGAGGTTTAGGCAAAGCATATTTCCCTACAGATTTACTTCCATGACTTACCTGTAAGGAGGTAAGTCCTACCAAGTGCAGACTGCTGGAGAAATCCTCACTGCTGGGCTGCCCCGTCCTCTTCCTGCGGCAGAACCTCCAGCACTGTGGGGGTTAACAGCTTCAGATCTCTGGGCTTGGCTGATCTAAAGATGGTCTAATAGGGACACGCCCCCTCCTGCCCTCTCCTCCAATGAGAAATGTTTCTTCACTGATTATACTGCCAGTAAAGTAATCTGTGAATGGAGAATCTCAGACACTCATCCATTCACAGATCATGTTACAGGCAGTGGAATCGGTGAGAAAACATTTCTCATTGGAGGAGCAGGCAGGAAGGGGCGTGTCCAGTCAGATCTGAAACCCCCATAGAGCAGTAAATTCTGTAGCAGGAAGAGGACAGGGCAGCCTTGCAGTGAAGATTTCTCCAGCAGTCTGCACATTGTAGGACATACCTTATTACGGGTAAGTCGTGGACCTAAAGCTGTATCTCTAAATGCAAGTAGAGTAAGTAGCTGAATTGATGTTGGTTGCAGCCGGCTGCGGTCTCTGTACAGCAGTGCTCAGGGAGGGATGAATTGCACCCAGAGCCAGTCTGTGGAGTGATGAGTCTGCTGCTTCTCCATTCACTGTCCAGTCACAGACAGCAGGAGGGACATGACCTGTAAGTGGTAACTACAGCAGAGTAACATGCTGTGTGACAGAGCTGTGTAAATCCTAGGACTGGATGGACAGAAATCCTTTGGCAGGAAAGCAGTTCCTATATATGTATTCTCTGTATTGTTCTGTTTGCCTGGAGTTCCATTTGGTGACTAGAAAAGCCGGAACACTTGTAAGTTCATGATTGTTCGCCATGTGGAGTTGTGAAAGCGATCTCTGCCAGGAGAATATTCTGAGGGCTGCTGACCTCCCCTCAGGGATTGCTGATGTTCGGCCCTCAGGATGCCCATTGGCCCCTAATATGGAACAATATACAGAGGACGACTTTGTGGGTTGGGGGCTCAGAAAGCACCTAAGCCAGCGTGCAGAGTGCGTGCACTGACCCCCAGTGACCAGCCCCCATAGTGCGTACACTGACCCCCAGTGACCAGCCCCCATAGTGCGTGCACTGACCCCCAGTGACCAGCCCCCATAGTGCGTACACTGACCCCCAGTGACCAGCCCCCATAGTGCGTACACTGACCCCCAGTGACCAGCCCCCATAGTGCATACACTGACCCCCAGTGACCAGGCCCCCATAGTGCGTACACTGACCCCCAGTGACCAGGCCCCCATAGTGCATGCACTGACCCCCAGTGACCAGGCCCCCATAGTGCATGCACTGACCCCCAGTGACCAGGCCCCCATAGTGCGTGCACTGACCCCCAGTGACCAGCCCCCAGAGTGCGTACACTGACCCCCAGTGACCAGGCCCCCAGAGTGCGTACACTGACCCCCAGTGACCAGGCCCCCAGAGTGCGTACACTGACCCCCAGTGACCAGGCCCCCAGAGTGCGTACACTGACCCCCAGTGACCAGGCCCCCAGAGTGCGTACACTGACCCCCAGTGACCAGGCCCCCATAGTGCGTACACTGACCCCCAGTGACCAGGCCCCCATAGTGCGTACACTGACCCCCAGTGACCAGGCCCCCATAGTGCGTACACTGACCCCCAGTGACCAGGCCCCCAGAGTGCGTACACTGACCCCCAGTGACCAGGCCCCCAGAGTGCGTACACTGACCCCCAGTGACCAGGCCCCCATAGTGCGTACACTGACCCCCAGTGACCAGGCCCCCATAGTGCGTACACTGACCCCCAGTGACCAGGCCCCCATAGTGCGTACACTGACCCCCAGTGACCAGGCCCCCAGAGTGCGTACACTGACCCCCAGTGACCAGGCCCCCAGAGTGCGTACACTGACCCCCAGTGACCAGGCCTCCAGAGTGCGTACACTGACCCCCAGTGACCAGGCCCCCATAGTGCGTGCACTGACCCCCAGTGACCAGGCCCCCAGAGTGCATACACTGACCCCCAGAGTGCGTGCACTGACCCCCAGTGACCAGGCCCCCAGAGTGCGTACACTGACCCCCAGTGACCAGCCCCCAGAGTGCGTGCACTGACCCCCAGTGACCAGCCCCCAGAGTGCGTGCACTGACCCCCAGTGACCAGCCCCCAGAGTGCGTGCACTGACCCCCAGTGACCAGCCCCCAGAGTGCGTGCACTGACCCCCAGTGACCAGCCCCCAGAGTGCGTGCACTGACCCCCAGTGACCAGGCCCCCAGAGTGCGTACACTGACCCCCAGTGACCAGGCCCCCATAGTGCGTACACTGACCCCCAGTGACCAGGCCCCCAGAGTGCGTACACTGACCCCCAGTGACCAGGCCCCCAGAGTGCGTACACTGACCCCCAGTGACCAGCCCCCAGAGTGCGTACACTGACCCCCAGTGACCAGCCCCCAGAGTGCGTGCACTGACCCCCAGTGACCAGCCCCCAGAGTGCGTGCACTGACCCCCAGTGACCAGCCCCCATAGTGCGTGCACTGACCCCCAGTGACCAGCCCCCATAGTGCGTGCACTGACCCCCAGTGACCAGCCCCCATAGTGCGTGCACTGACCCCCAGTGACCAGCCCCCATAGTGCGTGCACTGACCCCCAGTGACCAGCCCCCATAGTGCGTGCACTGACCCCCAGTGACCAGCCCCCATAGTGCGTGCACTGACCCCCAGTGACCAGCCCCCATAGTGCGTACACTGACCCCCAGTGACCAGCCCACATAGTGCGTACACTGACCCCCAGTGACCAGCCCCCATAGTGCGTACACTGACCCCCAGTGACCAGCCCCCATAGTGCGTACACTGACCCCCAGTGACCAGCCCCCATAGTGCGTACACTGACCCCCAGTGACCAGCCCCCATAGTGCGTACACTGACCCCCAGTGACCAGGCCCCATAGTGCGTGCACTGACCCCCAGTGACCAGGCCCCCATAGTGCGTGCACTGACCCCCAGTGACCAAGCCCCCATAGTGCGTGCACTGACCCCCAGTGACCAGCCCCCATAGTGCGTGCACTGACCCCCAGTGACCAGCCCCCATAGTGCGTGCACTGACCCCCAGTGACCAGGCCCCCATAGTGCGTGCACTGACCCCCAGTGACCAGGCCCCCATAGTGCGTGCACTGACCCCCAGACACCATTAGAGTGCGTACACTGACCCCCAGTGACCAGCCCCCCAGAGTGCGTACACTGACCCCCAGTGACCAGGCCCCCAGAGTGCGTACACTGACCCCCAGTGACCAGGCCCCCAGAGTGCGTGCACTGACCCCCAGAGTGCGTGCACTGACCCCCAGTGACCAGGCCCCCAGAGTGCATACACTGACCCCCAGAGTGCGTGCACTGACCCCCAGTGACCAGGCCCCCAGAGTGCATACACTGACCCCCAGAGTGCGTACACTGACCCCCAGTGACCAGGCCCCCAGAGTGCATACACTGACCCCCAGAGTGCGTGCACTGACCCCCAGTGACCAGGCCCCCAGAGTGCGTACACTGACCCCCAGTGACCAGGCCCCCAGAGTGCGTACACTGACCCCCAGTGAGCTGCCCCCAGAGTGCGTGCACTGACCCCCAGTGACCAGGCCCCCATAGTGCGTACACTGACCCCCAGTGACCAGGCCCCATAGTGCGTGCACTGACCCCCAGTGACCAGCCCCCAGAGTGCATACACTGACCCCCAGTGACCAGCCCCCATAGTGCGTGCACTGACCCCCAGTGACCAGCCCCCATAGTGCGTACACTGACCCCCAGTGACCAGCCCCCATAGTGCGTGCACTGACCCCCAGTGACCAGCCCCCATAGTGCGTACACTGACCCCCAGTGACCAGCCCCCATAGTGCGTGCACTGACCCCCAGTGACTAGCCCCCATAGTGCGTGCACTGACCCCCAGTGACCAGCCCCCATAGTGCGTACACTGACCCCCAGTGACCAGCCCCCATAGTGCGTGCACTGACCCCCAGTGACCAGCCCCCATAGTGCGTGCACTGACCCCCAGTGACCAGGCCCCCATAGTGCGTACACTGACCCCCAGTGACCAGGCCCCCATAGTGCGTACACTGACCCCCAGTGACCAGGCCCCCATAGTGCGTACACTGACCCCCAGTGACCAGGCCCCCAGAGTGCGTACACTGACCCCCAGTGACCAGGCCCCCAGAGTGCGTGCACTGACCCCCAGTGACCAGGCCCCCAGAGTGCGTTCACTGACCCCCAGTGACCAGGCCCCCATAGTGCGTGCACTGACCCCCAGTGACCAGGCCCCCATAGTGCGTGCACTGACCCCCAGTGACCAGGCCCCCATAGTGCGTGCACTGACCCCCAGTGACCAGCCCCCATAGTGCGTGCACTGACCCCCAGTGACCAGCCCCCATAGTGCGTGCACTGACCCCCAGTGACCAGCCCCCATAGTGCGTGCACTGACCCCCAGTGACCAGGCCCCCATAGTGCGTGCACTGACCCCCAGACACCATTAGAGTGCGTACACTGACCCCCAGTGACCAGCCCCCCATAGTGCATGCACTGACCCTCAGTGACCAGGCCCCCAGAGTGCGTACACTGACCCCCAGTGACCAGGCCCCCAGAGTGCGTACACTGACCCCCAGAGTGCGTGCACTGACCCCCAGTGACCAGGCCCCCAGAGTGCGTACACTGACCCCCAGAGTGCGTGCACTGACCCCCAGTGACCAGGCCCCCAGAGTGCGTACACTGACCCCCAGTGACCAGGCCCCCAGAGTGCGTACACTGACCCCCAGTGACCAGGCCCCCAGAGTGCGTACACTGACCCCCAGTGACCAGGCCCCCAGAGTGCGTACACTGACCCCCAGTGACCAGGCCCCCAGAGTGCGTACACTGGCCCCCAGTGACCAGGCCCCCAGAGTGCGTACACTGACCCCCAGTGACCAGGCCCCCAGAGTGCGTACACTGACCCCCAGTGACCAGGCCCCCAGAGTGCGTACACTGACCCCCAGTGACCAGGCCCCCATAGTGCGTACACTGACCCCCAGTGACCAGGCCCCATAGTGCGTGCACTGACCCCCAGTGACCAGCCCCCAGAGTGCATACACTGACCCCCAGTGACCAGGCCCCCAGAGTGCATACACTGACCCCCAGAGTGCGTGCACTGACCCCCAGTGACCAGGCCCCCAGAGTGCGTACACTGACCCCCAGTGACCAGGCCCCCAGAGTGCGTACACTGACCCCCAGTGACCAGCCCCCAGAGTGCGTACACTGACCCCCAGTGACCAGCCCCCAGAGTGCGTGCACTGACCCCCAGTGACCAGCCCCCAGAGTGCGTGCACTGACCCCCAGTGACCAGCCCCCAGAGTGCGTGCACTGACCCCCAGTGACCAGGCCCCCAGAGTGCGTACACTGACCCCCAGTGACCAGGCCCCCATAGTGCGTACACTGACCCCCAGTGACCAGGCCCCCAGAGTGCGTACACTGACCCCCAGTGACCAGCCCCCAGAGTGCGTACACTGACCCCCAGTGACCAGCCCCCAGAGTGCGTGCACTGACCCCCAGTGACCAGCCCCCAGAGTGCGTGCACTGACCCCCAGTGACCAGCCCCCAGAGTGCGTGCACTGACCCCCAGTGACCAGCCCCCATAGTGCGTGCACTGACCCCCAGTGACCAGCCCCCATAGTGCGTGCACTGACCCCCAGTGACCAGCCCCCAGAGTGCATACACTGACCCCCAGTGACCAGCCCCCATAGTGCGTGCACTGACCCCCAGTGACCAGCCCCCATAGTGCGTGCACTGACCCCCAGTGACCAGCCCCCATAGTGCGTGCACTGACCCCCAGTGACCAGCCCCCATAGTGCGTGCACTGACCCCCAGTGACCAGCCCCCATAGTGCGTACACTGACCCCCAGTGACCAGCCCCCATAGTGCGTACACTGACCCCCAGTGACCAGCCCCCATAGTGCGTACACTGACCCCCAGTGACCAGCCCCCATAGTGCGTACACTGACCCCCAGTGACCAGGCCCCATAGTGCGTGCACTGACCCCCAGTGACCAGGCCCCCATAGTGCGTGCACTGACCCCCAGTGACCAAGCCCCCATAGTGCGTGCACTGACCCCCAGTGACCAGCCCCCATAGTGCGTGCACTGACCCCCAGTGACCAGCCCCCATAGTGCGTGCACTGACCCCCAGTGACCAGCCCCCATAGTGCGTGCACTGACCCCCAGTGACCAGGCCCCCATAGTGCGTGCACTGACCCCCAGACACCATTAGAGTGCGTACACTGACCCCCAGTGACCAGCCCCCCATAGTGCGTGCACTGACCCCCAGACACCATTAGAGTGCGTACACTGACCCCCAGTGACCAGCCCCCCATAGTGCATGCACTGACCCCCAGTGACCAGGCCCCCAGAGTGCGTACACTGACCCCCAGTGACCAGGCCCCCAGAGTGCGTGCACTGACCCCCAGAGTGCGTGCACTGACCCCCAGTGACCAGGCCCCCAGAGTGCATACACTGACCCCCAGAGTGCGTGCACTGACCCCCAGTGACCAGGCCCCCAGAGTGCGTACACTGACCCCCAGAGTGCGTACACTGACCCCCAGTGACCAGGCCCCCAGAGTGCATACACTGACCCCCAGAGTGCGTACACTGACCCCCAGTGACCAGGCCCCCAGAGTGCGTACACTGACCCCCAGTGACCAGGCCCCCAGAGTGCGTACACTGGCCCCCAGTGACCAGGCCCCCAGAGTGCGTACACTGACCCCCAGTGACCAGGCCCCCAGAGTGCGTACACTGACCCCCAGTGACCAGGCCCCCAGAGTGCGTACACTGACCCCCAGTGAGCTGCCCCCAGAGTGCGTGCACTGACCCCCAGTGACCAGGCCCCCATAGTGCGTACACTGACCCCCAGTGACCAGGCCCCATAGTGCGTGCACTGACCCCCAGTGACCAGCCCCCAGAGTGCATACACTGACCCCCAGTGACCAGCCCCCATAGTGCGTGCACTGACCCCCAGTGACCAGCCCCCATAGTGCGTACACTGACCCCCAGTGACCAGCCCCCATAGTGCGTACACTGACCCCCAGTGACCAGCCCCCATAGTGCGTACACTGACCCCCAGTGACCAGCCCCCATAGTGCGTGCACTGACCCCCAGTGACCAGCCCCCAGAGTGCGTGCACTGACCCCCAGTGACCAGGCCCCCATAGTGCGTGCACTGACCCCCAGTGACCAGCCCCCAGAGTGCGTGCACTGACCCCCAGTGACCAGGCCCCCATAGTGCGTGCACTGACCCCCAGTGACCAGGCCCCCATAGTGCGTACACTGACCCCCAGTGACCAGGCCCCCATAGTGCGTACACTGACCCCCAGTGACCAGGCCCCCAGAGTGCGTGCACTGACCCCCAGTGACCAGGCCCCCAGAGTGCGTTCACTGACCCCCAGTGACCAGGCCCCCATAGTGCGTGCACTGACCCCCAGTGACCAGGCCCCCATAGTGCGTGCACTGACCCCCAGTGACCAGGCCCCCATAGTGCGTGCACTGACCCCCAGTGACCAGCCCCCATAGTGCGTACACTGACCCCCAGTGACCAGCCCCCATAGTGCGTGCACTGACCCCCAGTGACCAGGCCCCCATAGTGCGTGCACTGACCCCCAGTGACCAAGCCCCCATAGTGCGTGCACTGACCCCCAGTGACTAGCCCCCATAGTGCGTGCACTGACCCCCAGTGACCAGCCCCCATAGTGCGTACACTGACCCCCAGTGACCAGCCCCCATAGTGCGTGCACTGACCCCCAGTGACCAGCCCCCATAGTGCGTGCACTGACCCCCAGTGACCAGGCCCCCATAGTGCGTGCACTGACCCCCAGACACCATTAGAGTGCGTACACTGACCCCCAGTGACCAGGCCCCCAGAGTGCGTACACTGACCCCCAGAGTGCGTGCACTGACCCCCAGTGACCAGGCCCCCAGAGTGCGTACACTGACCCCCAGAGTGCGTGCACTGACCCCCAGTGACCAGGCCCCCAGAGTGCATACACTGATCCCCAGAGTGCGTGCACTGACCCCCAGTGACCAGCCCCCAGAGTGCGTACACTGACCCCCAGTGACCAGGCCCCCAGAGTGCGTACACTGACCCCCAGTGACCAGGCCCCCAGAGTGCGTACACTGACCCCCAGTGACCAGGCCCCCAGAGTGCGTACACTGACCCCCAGAGTGCATGCACTGACCCCCAGTGACCAGGCCCCCAGAGTGCGTACACTGACCCCCAGTGACCAGGCCCCCAGAGTGCGTACACTGACCCCCAGTGACCAGGCCCCCAGAGTGCGTACACTGGCCCCCAGTGACCAGGCCCCCAGAGTGCGTACACTGACCCCCAGTGACCAGGCCCCCAGAGTGCGTACACTGGCCCCCAGTGACCAGGCCCCCAGAGTGCGTACACTGACCCCCAGTGACCAGGCCCCCAGAGTGCGTACACTGACCCCCAGTGACCAGCCCCCCATAGTGCGTACACTGACCCCCAGTGACCAGGCCCCATAGTGCGTGCACTGACCCCCAGTGACCAGCCCCCAGAGTGCATACACTGACCCCCAGTGACCAGCCCCCATAGTGCGTGCACTGACCCCCAGTGACCAGCCCCCATAGTGCGTACACTGACCCCCAGTGACCAGCCCCCATAGTGCGTGCACTGACCCCCAGTGACCAGCCCCTATAGTGCGTACACTGACCCCCAGTGACCAGCCCCCATAGTGCGTGCACTGACCCCCAGTGACCAGCCCCCAGAGTGCGTGCCCTGACCCCCAGTGACCAGGCCCCCAGAGTGCGTGCACTGACCCCCAGTGACCAGGCCCCCATAGTGCGTGCACTGACCCCCAGTGAGCTGCCCCCAGAGTGCGTGCACTGACCCCCAGACACCAGCAGAGTGCGTACACTAACCCCCAGTGACCAGGCCCCCAGAGTGCGTGCACTGACCCCCGGTGACCAGGCCCCCATAGTGCGTGCACTGACCCCCGGTGACCAGGCCCCCATAGTGCGTGCACTGACCCCCAGTGACCAGCGCCCATAATGCGTGCATTGACCCCCAGTGACCAACCCCCCATAGTGCGTGCATTGACCCCCAGTGACCAGGCCCCCATAGTGCGTACACTGACCCCCAGTGACCAGGCCCCCATAGTGCGTACACTGACCCCCAGTGACCAGGCCCCCATAGTGCGTGCACTGACTACCAGACACCAGCAATCAGAGTGCGTGCACTGACCCCGTGACCAGCCCCCCATAGTGCATGCACTGACCCCCAGTGACCAGCCCCCAGAGTGCGTGCAGTGACCCCCAGTCACTACCAGCCCCCCATAGTGCATGCACTGACCCCCATTGACCAGCCCCTAGAGTGGGTGCAGTGACCCCCAGTCACTACCATCCCCCGCATAGTGCGTGCATTGACCCTCAGTGACCAGCCCCCAGAGTGTGTGCAGTGACCAGCCTCCAGAGTGTGTGCAGTGACCCCCAGTGACCAGCCCCCAGAGTGCGTGCATTGACCCCCAGTGACCAGCCCCCAGAGTGCGTGCAGTGACCAGCCCCCCATAGTGTGCGCAGTGACCAGCCCCCAGAGTGTGCGCAGTGACCCCCAGTGACCAGCCCCCAGAGTGCGCGCATTGACCCCCAGTCACTACCATCCCCCTCATAGTGCGTGCATTGACCCTCAGTGACCAGCCCCCCATAGTGCGTGCAGTGACCCCCAGAGTGTGCGCAGTGACCAGCCCCCAGAGTGCGCGCATTGACCCTCAGTGACCAGCCCCCAGAGTGCGTGCAGTGACCCCCAGTTACTACCATCCCCCCCATAGTGCGTGCATTGACCCTCGGTGACCAGCCCTCATAGTGCGTGCATTAACTCTCAGGGGCCAGTGTCCAGCCTATTTGCAATAACCCGATTGGCCGGTCCCTGATGTAGTAACACGGTTTTTGCCAGTTTACAGCTTATGTGCATTAACACTTTAATAGCCAGGCCCCTCCCATTAACTCCTCAGGGGCCGGTCACTGTGCCTTAACCACTAATCCCACTACCAATCTGATCTCTGAGGATGGATAATGGGCCGCGATTCGTCATTCCGCATCTGATGTGTCTGATAACGATGGTATTATTATCCTGCAGGAAAATATTTTCTTCCAGTTGCTGTGATAATGAGTGAGAAGCCATATTGAAGTGTATGTCTCTACAATCCACCTCCTCCCCGTCTCCATCACCTCCCACCATTGTTGTTTCCTGAAGTGTAGGTCTCTACAATCCACCTCCTCCCCGTCTCCATCACCTCCCACCATTGTTTCCTTTACCGTGTTCTGGTAACAAAGATTTCCTGTTATAACAATCACCAAAGACAGAGCCCCAGAACTACATCTTCCAAGAGGCCTTTCCTTACAATGGGAGGAGTCAAACTTTGTCCCTGCTGGAGCTCAGCCAATCAGCTTTGAATCTTTCGGTACGGGACGTGCAGTGATTGGCGGGAAGAGGCTCCGATGGAATCCATTTACTTCACAAAATCTGATCTTTTATATTTTACAGAAAAGTTGGGGGTTGGGTTGTCTTTGTGTTCATTAACATTTCCTGGAGAATCTTTTAGTGAAAATATGGAGATGATGAACATCGGTGCATCAATGGGATCAATGTTCATCTATGTGTGCGGGACCCCCGGGGTGAACGTATGACACGCCGAGTGCGGGACCCCCGGGGTGAACGTATGACACGCTGACTGCGGGACCCCCGAGGTGAACGTATGACACGCTGACTGCGGGACCCTCGGGGTGAACGTATGGCACGCTGAGTGCGGGACCGCCGGGGTGAAGGTATGACCCGCTGACTGCGGGACCCCCGGAGTGAACGTATGGCACGCCGAGTGCGGGGCCCCCGGGGTGAACGTATGGCACGCCGAGTGCGGGACCCCCGGGGTGAACGTATGGCACGCCGAGTGTGGGACCCCCGGGGTGAACGTATGACACGCTGACTGCGGGACCCCCGAGGTGAACGTATGACACGCTGACTGCGGGACCCTCGGGGTGAACGTATGGCACGCTGAGTGCGGGACCGCCGGGGTGAAGGTATGACCCGCTGACTGCGGGACCCCCGGAGTGAACGTATGGCACGCCGAGTGCGGGGCCCCCGGGGTGAACGTATGGCACGCCGAGTGCGGGACCCCCGGGGTGAACGTATGGCACGCCGAGTGTGGGACCCCCGGGGTGAACGTATGACACGCCGAGTGCGGGACCCCCGGGGTGAACGTATGACACGCCGAGTGCGGGACCCCCGAGGTGAACGTATGACACGCTGACTGCGGGACCCTCGGGTGAACGTATGGCACGCTGAGTGCGGGACCGCCGGGGTGAAGGTATGACCCGCTGACTGCGGGACCCCCGGGGTGAACGTATGGCACGCCGAGTGCGGGACCCCCGGGGTGAACGTATGGCACGCCGAGTGCGGGACCACCGGAGTGAACGTATGGCACGCCGAGTGCGGGGCCCCCGGGGTGAACGTATGGCACGCCGAGTGCGGGACCCCCGGGGTGAACGTATGGCACGCCGAGTGCGGGACCCCCGGGGTGAACGTATGACACGCCGAGTGCGGGACCCCCGGGGTGAACGTATGGCACGCCGAGTGCGGGACCCCCGGGGTGAACGTATGGCACGCCGAGTGCGGGACCCCCGGGGTGAACGTATGGCACGCCGAGTGCGGGACCCCCGGGGTGAACGTATGGCACGCCGAGTGCGGGACCCCCGGGGTGAACGTATGGCACGCCGAGTGCGGGACCCCCGGGGTGAACGTATGGCACGCCGAGTGCGGGACCCCCGGGGTGAACGTATGACACGCCGAGTGCGGGACCCCCGGGGTGAACGTATGGCACGCCGAGTGCGGGACCCCCGGGGTGAACGTATGGCACGCCGAGTGCGGGACCCCCCGAGGTGAACGTATGGCACGCCGAGTGCGGGACCCCCGGGGTGAACGTATGGCACGCCGAGTGCGGGACCCCCGGGGTAGAGCTACTGGGAGGAGCTACACTTACCACGTGACAGGAAACTACAACTCCCAACAGCCTCTGGGGTACAATGACGTGTAATGTGTGAGCCGGAGGTGGGAGAGGTGAGGACACATGGAGGATAAGTGAGGGCTGGAGGGAGGACACATGGAGGATGAGTGAGGGCTGGAGGGGACACATGGAGGATGAGTGAGGGCTGGAGGGGACACATGGAGGATGAGTGAGGGCTGGAGGGGGACACATGGAGGATGAGGGGGCACATGGAGAATGAGTGAGGGCTGGAGGTCGGACACATGGAGGATGAGTGAGGGCTGGGGGGGAGACACATGGAGGATGAGTGAGGGCTGGGGGGGAGACACATGGAGGATGAGTGAGGGCTTGAGGGGGGGGCAGGCTGTCCCGTCTCCTCCCCCTCTGTAGATCTGTCAGGTGTTCCTGATCCCAGGAGGTGATTTTTGTGTGAATTTGTGGGGGATGGGGAGGAAGGATCGAGGGGGGTATTAGGGGGGAGGGGAGGATTGCGTTGGGGGGTATTAGGGGGGAGGGGAGGATTGCGTTGGGGGGTATTAGGGGGGAGGGGAGGATTGTAAAAGATAAAACTCGTCTGGTTTCCCCGATTACAACCAGCAGCCAGAAGTTTGGTATTTTCAGACTCGCTCCTCTTCTCCTTTCTGCCTGTATTAGGGGAAATGACATAACTGCCCTGGGAGGTGCCCTCTGGTGGCCACACTTATTGCCCCGCCCCCAGAGTTTCTCCAGTCCTCCCCATTGAGGTCCCTCGGGGGGGGGGGGGTAACAGTATACAGTAGTCCCGCCCCTTCCCCAGAGTCTCCAACCTGGGACAGTATACAGTAGTCCCCGCCCCTTCCCCAGAGTCCCCAACCTGGGACAGTATACAGTAGTCCCCGCCCCTTCCCTGGAGTCCCCACCCCTTCCCCAGAGTCCCCAACCTGGGACAGTATACAGTAGTCCCCGCCCCTTCCCCAGAGTCCCCGACCTGGGACAGTATACAGTAGTCCCCGCCCCTTGACCTAGGACAGTATACAGTAGTTCCCGCCCCTCCCCCGGAGTCCCCACCCTTCCCCGGAGTCCCTGACCTAGGACAGTATACAGTCATCCCCGCCCTCCCCCGGAGTCCCTGACCTGGGACAGTATACAGTAGTCCCCGCCCTTCCCCAGAGTCTCCAACCTGGGACAGTATACAGTAGTCCCCACCCCTTCCCCGGAGTCCCTGACCTGGGACAGTATACAGTAGTCCCCGCCCCTTCCCCAGAGTCCCTGACCTGGGACAGTATATAGTAGTCCCTGCCCTTCCCCGGAGTCCCCGACCTGGGACAGTATACAGTAGTCCCCGCCCCTTCCCCGGAGTCCCTGACCTGGGACAGTATACAGTAGTCCCCGCCCTTCCCCGGAGTCCCTGACCTGAGACAGTATACAGTAGTCCCCGCCCTTCCCCGGAGTCCCTGACCTGAGACAGTATACAGTAGTCCCCGCCCCTTCCCCGGAGTCCCTGACCTGGGACAGTATACAGTAGTCCCCGCCCCTTCCCCGGAGTCCCTGACCTGGGACAGTATACAGTAGTCCCCGCCCCTTCCCCGGAGTCCCTGACCTGGGACAGTATACAGTAGTCCATGCCCTTCTCCGGAGTCCCCAACCTGGGACAGTATACAGTAGTCCCCGCCCCTTCCCCGGAGTCCCTGACCTGGGACAGTATACAGTAGTCCCCGCCCTTCCCCGGAGCCTCTGACTTGGGACAGTATACAGTAGTCCCCACCCTTCCCCGGAGACCCAGACCTGGGACAGTATACAATAGTCCCCGCCCCTTCCCCGGAGTCCCTGACCTGGGACAGTATACAGTAGTCCCCGCCCCTTCCCCAGAGTCCCTGACCTGGGACAGTATACAGTAGTCCCCGCCCTTCCCCGGAGTCTCTGACTTGGGACAGTATACAGTAGTCCCCGCCCCTTCCCCCGGAGTCCCTGACCTGGGACAGTATACAGTAGTCCCCGCCCCTTCCCCCGGAGTCCCTGACCTGGGACAGTATACAGTAGTCCCCGCCCTTCCCCGGAGTCTCTGACTTGGGACAGTATACAGTAGTCCCCACCCCTTCCCCGGAGTCCCTGACCTGGGACAGTATACACTAGTCCCCGCCCCTTCCCCGGAGTCCCTGACCTGGGACAGTATACAGTAGTCCCCGCCCCTTCCCCCGGAGTCCCTGACCTGGGACAGTATACAGTAGTCCCCGCCCTTCCCCGGAGTCCCTGACCTGGGACAGTATATAGGAGGACCTGGCATGGCTCCTTGGTTGTATCTCCTGTGGGTTGTGCTCCATCGCCGGGCTGCACTGCTGTCAGATGGTGATTGGCCATCCCTGGTCACATGTCTGGAATTGGCGTTTCTCTGAAGAGCCTGGTTTCCGTTGTGGATGGAGTGGGAAGTGTTGGCGTCTCGGTCACACAGACAGATTTCCGGACATTTCTCCTCAGTCTATCGGATGACTTCTTGTTGGAAAGTTCTCCGGAATTCTGATGACGATGATTCTGGCAGAAGCCTTGAGGGCCATCAGCGGAGTTCCGCTTTATTTTCTGTAGGTAAGAGGACCGGCGCTGCATGGCGCCTTCACAGAGTTCTCACATCTGAGCGTCTCCTCCATGGGGCCCCCCAGATCACCAGTATAGGGGTACCAGAAGGGTCCTCATTCATCGTGAACTGTATTGGCTTTGTGTGTGCGGCTCCTCAATGGCTGTCTTGTTTGTAGGTTTCCCAGCCATGTTGGTGAATGGAGCCTGCAGGGTGTTTGGTCTCCTGTCCCGATCCTCGCACGGTTCTCTCCTCGGTGGTCTGCAGTCGTCTCACCGGAGCTCCTCCTGGACTAGCGGTAAGAAGCGCAGTTATTGGCGGTATCTGAAGAGGTCAGTCCTGGGCACCCCCGCCCCACCATACAAGCGAGTGGCGCAGACCGGAGATCCAGTCTTGCGTGGCCATGCTCAGCTTGTTCCTCCAGAACGCATCCGGCACCCTGAAACGCAAGCCTTGCTGAAGAGGATGACGCAGGTCATGAGGTCGTGTGGCTGCGTGGGTCTGAGCGCCCCTCAGCTGGGGGTTCCGCTACGTGTCATGGTGCTGGAACTCCCAGAACATCTTTATCAGATGGTTCCTCCAGATGTGCGGAAATTTCGAGAAATGGAGCCCTTCCCTCTGAAGATCTTCATTAACCCGACCATGCAGATCCTGGACTCTCAAAGCCTCAGCTTCCCAGAAGGTTGCAGCAGTGTGCAAGGCTTCTCCGCTGTGGTGCCGCGCTGCCACTCTGTGGAGGTGTCAGGTAAGCCCCTCCCATTCCTGGGGGTTGTCAGGTAAGCCCCTCCCATTCCTGGGGGTTGTCAGGTAAGCCCCTCCCATTCCTGGGGGTTGTCAGGTAAGCCCCTCCCATTCCTGGGGGTTGTCAGGTAAGCCCCTCCCATTCCTGGGGGTTGTCAGGTAAGCCCCTCCTATTCCAGGGGGTTGTCAGGTAAGCCCCTCCCATTCCACAGGGGTTGTCAGGTAAGCCCCTCCCATTCCACAGGGGTTGTCAGGTAAGCCCATTCCAGGGGGTTGTCTGGTAAGCCCCTCCCATTCCACAGGGGTTGTCTGGTAAGCCCCTTCCAGGGGGTTGTCAGGTAAGCCCATCCCATTCCAGGGGGTTGTCAGGTAAGCCCCTTCCAGGGGGTTGTCAGGTAAGCCCCTCCCATTTCACAGGGGTTGTCAGGTAAGCCCCTCCCATTCCTGGGGGTTGTCAGGTAAGCCCCTCCCATTCCTGGGGGTTGTCAGGTAAGCCCCTCCCATTCCTGGGGGTTGTCAGGTAAGCCCCTCCCATTCCTGGGGGTTGTCAGGTAAGCCCCTCCCCCATTCCAGTAGGGTGTCAGGTAAGCCCCTCCCATTCCTGGGGTTGTCAGGTAAGCCCCTCCCATTACACCTATGTCAGAGGTTGGGGGAGGCTTTGCCTGTCTGATATTTCACAGCAAACAACGAATCTTTACCTTTATTTCTTCCATATCACAAGAATCTGATTGGCTGTTAAACGTTCAGAATTAAAGCCGAACTCCGGCCAAAACTTTGACTTTTGGATGAAATGGGGAAAAGGTTGGAGTGGCCATCAGGTTTGTAAAGCCTAACTTTAGTCAAAAAAGGTTTTTTAAAAAAATCAGCACAAGGGACATTCCTTGCAGTCTATGGGATGAGTCCCTTGTGCTGATGGATGTAGAATGTTGAAATCCTGCGTCTTCTGATCACTTCTGGTGCTGCGGGGGTTAATAGAGCTGAACCTGTCCTGCTATGGCCGTCCTTTCTGACAATCTCCTGCATTCCTAGAAGCTGAGCTGTGAATGGAGGAGGCCGACGTTCATTCATGAGCTCATCCTCCATTCATGGCTTACATGTCATTCATAGGAGGAGGGTGCAGATGGCGGGCGTAGAGGAGTGCCTATGATAGGTCCCTCAACTCTGCTAACCCCGCAGCACCAGACGATTTTGCAGCAGGGAGGAGTGCAGAAGATTTCCCCTTTTTCTGCATCAATCAGCACAAGGGACATTCCTTGCAGTCTATGCGTTGAGACCCTTGTGCTGATTCTTTACCACCTTTTTGGACTAAATTTTAATGCTGTCCGTCCCCTTTTGGGAGATTCCCATCACTTCCTGTTTTGTTGTCCTGTCACCGGCCAGGAACTGAGGAAAAACTCATCATTGGGGACACGAGGAGCGCAAACACCCCAACAGAGGCTCTAATCTTTCCGTCTTGGCTGTTGGAAATCTGTGAGATAGACAGGAAGTGGGAGGAGTCTGGTACCAGACCGCGTCCGGCGAGGCATCGGCGCCCCCTATGGTCGTTATCCTCTATATCTGCACGTTGCCAACATTTCAAAGCACTGCAGAGAGTATCAGGCGCCGGACAGGCCGGGTATCGGGGAAAGTGGAATCGGGTGCGTCCGCAATTATCCTGCGAGATTGTTGTGCTTATGATTTGTACTGTCCCCTCCCCCTCCCTTCCCCCCATATCCGCGATTGGCTGATTCATGGGAGGAGGTCACATGGTCTGTCACAATTTGTCCTAAACCTGGGGTGAAGGGATTTCCTCTCACTTCCTGTTGTGGTTATGGGTAGGAAGTGAAGGAAAATCTCCCCCATGGGACGCAGATGCCAAGAAGCTGTTAGGGGTTAGAGCCCTCCTTTAGGACCCCTTCTCACCAGTCAGTGCTCTAGGGTGACAACATGGCCAGTGCGCTGATCCCAGCACATTGCACGCTTTGCTGGTTTTTGTTTAAACAATCTTTATTGAAATGTTACAAAGTGACATTTCATTAGGTTCTGCTGGCCGCGGTGCGAGGCGGTGGAATGCTGCACTGTGCGGAAAAGTGCGTCGTGTCAACTGGCCTGGAGGGGGCGGGGCATTTAGCTTTGTCTTGCATTGGGACTGTAACATGGCCGCCGAATGCAGGCCTATGGCGTCCGAAGTCCAGTGTTACCTATAGGGCTCGTTCACACTTGGCTGTTTTACCAACGCTTGCCAAACACCCCTATAGCGTTTGGCAAGCGTTGGTCCGGCATTTGCGGAGCGCTTTTTAACGCTCAGCAAACGCTCCGCAAACGCCGCATGTGCGGTTTAGCGGAGGTTGCTAGGCGTTTGCCGAGCGTTAATAACGCCCCACAAACGCCTATAATGCAGTTTGAGTGGTGTTACCGCTCCGCAAACGCCCCGCAACCGCACCGCAAATGCCGGCCGGGCGTTTGTGGAGCGGCACCATAGACGAGAATAGGAGGCTTCAACACCTCCTGACTCGACCAGAGGCGTCCGTTTTGCCGCGACGCAAACGCTCCCGTTAGAACAGCACCATGTGCTGTAATGTGCAGAATTGGCAGAGGCGTTCGGGAAGCGGTAAAAACGCTTCCCAAACGCCTCTCTGCCGCCTCTCACAACGCTGGTGTGAACGTAGCCTTAGTCCTACTTTAAGGGCCGGGTCACACTCCATGCAAAACGCACAGAAAGTCGGTGATATGGTTGTCGGTGTCATCGTTCACATCAGCGCTTAACGTTCCGGTTGCAGAAATAAAAGTAGAACCGGCAGCATTTTTCCTGCACAGAACTGCACCGGAACGCGGTGGATCTGCACCGGAACGCGGTGGAACGCACCGGAACGCGGTAGAATGCACCGGAACGCGGTAGGATGCACCAGTACGCACATTTCCCTATTCAAATTGAAGAAAAAAAGAGGCAAAAAATAAACCGGAACGCATCCAAAATGCACATGCAGGAGCGCATCCGGAAGGCACCTGGACTGGGTTTCTATGCAGTGAACCGACCCTAAAGCCGTATTAAACCCAAAATCCAACATTTCTGGTACAATAATTATGATTGAGAATTAGAAATGGAAACAACCCAACTGTTCCCACGCAGGGGATGCACATCACAAGGCACATTATGGAACAATTGGGTCAGAGAACCAGAAAGGCGCACATTTCTTACATGGCAGCCTACCGATTCTTAGATGTGACGGCTGCATTAGTTTTCTTTTTTTAGACATTCTTCTATTCTCATCTGGTGATGCAGCCAGTAAGGCTGGCCATACACTATACAATTTCCTTTAGATTTGCCTTCAACTATGTAGTGGAAGGGCCGGCCTAATTGGATACAACTGAACGTGTTGTTAGGTTTGACCTCGTAATATATCGTTTTTGGTAAATCTAAACCGAAAATCTGAAGAAAATTGTATAATGTATGGCCAGCCTAAATCTTTCTCGAAAGCACAAGTTCCCCAGCAGAATGTATCAGTTCACCTAATTTATCGATGTAAAAAACAAAGTTTCTGTAACGGATTATAAAGAGTGAGCTGGAGTTTGGCTTCAGTTTGTTAGTGTATCTAAATCTGCTAGTCCACCTCACACTCCACTCCCCCCAGACTGACAATGCTGCTGTCCAAAGGTGCCCCCTGTGCTCCTTCCTTCAGAGTGGGGGCGCTCTAATACAGGAGGTGTGTTATAGACCAGATCACAAGGTGAAAACAGAGGGGAAAAGCCTAAAAAAAAAGAAAACAAATGCAGCCGCCACATCCAATGATCGGTGAGATGGAATGTAGAACATTTCTGGGCGGGGTTTGTCACCTCTGTCATAGGTGGGTACAGGGAGGTACTTGGTGGGGTGAAGGGCCCGGGGGGGCCCAGATTTCCTATATTCCGGTCTGAGCGGCACGGCTGGGTCTCCCTCTTCATTGTGTCTCAGAATATCCCGACCTGACATCACGCAGATCCTTCACTCTCCTCCATCTCCAATGTCTTTTCCAGGGCTGAATGAGGAAGGGGAGCAGAGCAGCTGGAGGACCCGGGGCTGGGCGGCTCGCATGGTGCAGCATGAGATCGATCACCTGGACGGCGTCCTCTACATCGATAAAATGGACCCCCGAACCTTTGTGAATGTGAGCTGGATGGAGGTCAATGACTGATGGGCGTGGCCTCCTCTGATGGGCGTGGCCTCCTCTGATGGGCGTGGCCCCCTAGTAGTGAGAAGTACTGCACCCCCAGATGGAACGTTTTCTCTGAACTGCCAATGATTAAAATGTCGTCTTTCTGCTTCCCGCGTGTCTATGAATTAGTAATAAACAGAACGTGTAAAGGAGGGGGGAGGGGGGGGTCTGTGCAGCCGGCAATCTTCATCCTTTTCCATGGCTCAGACCATCAATCAGACAGTTCATAGGTGAGAAGCCAGCGAATCCCCAGCAAGGAGCAGCTCCCAGGAAGTGACAGTTGTGTCTGACTTCTCTGGGCGATTTTGTTGTTTGGTGAATTGTGGTTATGACTTCTTATTGGATATTTACTGACCGATCGTTTATATTGGAGAATAATACGGGGCTTTCTAATAGGAGGGCCCAGCACTGCCTGACCCCTTCCTTCTGTTTATTTGAAGATCCTTGTGGGGAATTCTGCAGACAGAGAAGTGAGACTTGTCTGTAATATATAGCAGGACATGTAGTGACAGAGGCTAGGCACAGTATAATAGTAAATTACAGCAGGAAACCTGGAGTCAGTGGCCACTAGTATGCCACCTGCTGGCTGCACATGGCAAATATGACATATGGTAACCCTAACTCAATCGGAGTATATAAAACAAATCCCCCGAGACACTTTCCTAGCAGCTGGGCCGGGAATAACGTCCTTACAGGATGTCTCCAACTTACAATTCTCTGTGTAATTGGGGGACCAATGAGGTCTAATGTTGATAAATGTAAGGTACAAATCATTAGTAAGACCTCATCTGGAATATGCAGCTCAGTTTGGGCTCCAATTCACAAAAAAGAACATTGGGGAACTGGAGGAAATACAGAGAAGGGCAACCAAACTGATACGAGGTATGGAGGAGATCAGCTATGAGGAGAGATTAGAGGAACGGAATGTATTCTCTACTGAGAAGAGGATATTAAGGGGGGATATGATCTCCATGTATAATACATAAGGGGGGGATATGATCTCCATGTATAATACATAAGGGGGGATATGATCTCCATGTATAATACATAAGGGGGGATATGATCTCCATGTATAATACATAAGGGGGATATGATCTCCATGTATAATACATAAGGGGGGATATGATCTCCACGTATAATACATAAGGGGGGATATGATCTCCACGTATAATACATAAGGGGGGATATGATCTCCACGTATAATACATAAGGGGGGGATATGATCACTACGTATAATACATAAGGGGGGATATGATCTCCACGTATAATACATAAGGGGGGGATATGATCTCCACGTATAATACATAAGGGGGTGATGTGATCACCATGTATAATACATAAGGGGGGATATGATCTCCATGTATAATACATAAGGGGGGGATATGATCTCCATGTATAATACATAAGGGGGGATATGATCTCCATGTATAATACATAAGGGAGGATATGATCTCCATGTATAATACATAAGGGGGGGATATGATCTCCATGTATAATACATAAGGGGGGGATATGATCTCCATGTATAATACATAAGGGGGGGATATGATCTCCATGTATAATACATAAGGGGGGGATATGATCTCCACGTATAATACATAAGGGGGGATATGATCTCCACGTATAATACATAAGGGGGGGATATGATCTCCACGTATTATACATAAGGGGGAATATGATCTCCACGTATAATACATAAGGGGGGATATGATCTCCACGTATAATACATAAGGGGGGGATATGATCTCCACGTATTATACATAAGGGGGATATGATCTCCACGTATAATACATAAGGGGGGATATGATCTCCACGTATAATACATAAGGGGGGGATATGATCTCCACGTATAATACATAAGGGGATATGATCTCCACGTATAATACATAAGGGGGGATATGATCTCCACGTATAATACATAAGGGGGGGGGATATGATCTCCATGTATAATACATAAGGGGGGATATGATCTCCACGTATAATACATAAGGGGGGGATATGATCTCCATGTATAATACATAAGGGGGGATATGATCTCCACGTATAATACATAAGGGGGGATATGATCTCCACGTATAATACATAAGGGGGGGGGGGATATGATCTCCACGTATAATACATAAGGGGGGATATGATCTCCACGTATAATACATAAGGGGGGATATGATCTCCATGTATAATACATAAGGGGGGATATGATCTCCACGTATAATACATAAGGGGGGATATGATCTCCACGTATAATACATAAGGGGGGATATGATCTCCACGTATAATACATAAGGGGGATATGATCTCCACGTATAATACATAAGGGGGGGATATGATCACCACGTATAATACATAAGGGGGGATATGATCTCCATGTATAATACATAAGGGGGGATATGATCTCCACGTATAATACATAAGGGGGGGATATGATCTCCATGTATAATACATAAGGGGGGATATGATCTCCATGTATAATACATAAGGGGGGGATATGATCACCATGTATAATACATAAGGGGGGATATGATCTCCATGTATAATACATAAGGGGGGATATGATCTCCATGTATAATACATAAGGGGGGGGGGATATGATCTCCATGTATAATACATAAGGGGGATATGATCTCCATGTATAATACATAAGGGGGGATATGATCTCCATGTATAATACATAAGGGGGGATATGATCTCCATGTATAATACATAAGGGGGGGGGGATATGATCTCCATGTATAATACATCAGTGGTTCATATAGTGAACTCGGTGTAGTTATTCCCCCTGAGGTCATCACAGAGGACAAGGGGGCGCTCTTTACGTCTGGAGGAAAAGAAATGTCATCTCCAAACACGGAAAGGTTTCTTCACAGTAAGAGCTGAGAATGTGGAATAGACTCCCTCCAGAGGTGGTTGTGGACAGCTCAGTGGGTTGCTGTAGGAAAGTCCTGGATTCTTTCTTGGATACACAGAATATAGCTGGATATAACATTTATAGGGATTATTGATCCCGGGAATATCCGATTATTGATCCAGGGAATATCCGATTGCCTCTCGGGGGATCAGGAAGGAATGTTTCCCTGCAGGAGGAGATCGGATCGTGCTTTGCTGGGTGTCTGTCTTTCTCTGGATCAACTGTGGGTGTAGGATTATATATATATTTTTTTTAATGATTGAACTGGATGGACTTTTGACTTTTTTCAACCAGACTATGTAACGTGTGACAGGGCTGTGTAAATCTTCAGGACTGGATGGATAGAAATACAAATAATTTGGTAGATTGATCAGCCATTTTCCTGTATTTCAGCTACAAGCTAAACAATGGAAATGCAGTACATCTGTGTGACATGTTCATTTCCCAGCAGCTTTGTCTGCCCCACCGGACTTCTCCCTGCTGGACTACAGAACCTCCCCCCACTATATGATGATCAGGGACGGTGCTCTGCAGTCCAGCAGGACAACAGTGATACGGGTTAGCGTGCGATAGATTTCCATTGTGTGTGCGACGCAGAGTATGATGTCATGTGGCTCATCTCAGGCCTCTGCTGTACGGCGTTCCCCTCGTCTTCCCCCAGGATCTCAGGGAAGAGTTGTTTTGTAACAGAAGAGCAGAATATGAAACTTGGAGCCCACAAACGTTTGTTACCCTGTAGAGCCCAGGAGCATGATGGGAAATTACCTTGTTAGCCCACAACCAAGTTTGTTACAGGATATCACCACTAGGGGCCAACAATATGACTGTAAAGGGCCCCAATGGGTTGGGAGAGAAGGGGGGGGGGTCTATCTTGACTCAAATTCCAACCTATAGGTAGTTCTGAAATGGTCCCGTTAGTTCTGAAATGGTTCCTATGGATTCTGGATGATAGAGCCACAAATATCGATGAATGATTTATTGTCTCCAGTCTTACATTCATGGACATCATTGGATACAATAAGAAAACTTCAAGTAATAGAGAACAAAGTTGAATCATCTCCAGCCAGTGTAAGGCTCACACCGCCCTGCGGGAGGCGCTCCATTCCTCCATTGATTGGCCGCCTGCTCTGGACAGGCTCATACAATAGCTCGCATGATTGGTTGACACTTCATAGAATGCGGGATTTGGGATGTAATGCACAGAAGTGAGGATTTCCCAGAACAGAATGAACATAAAACGGTCCCCAGACCCGGAGACGAGTCGGTAGCAGCACTTCTGAGCCGTGTATTGTGAGCTCCAATTACTGAACGGTGCCGGTTACCTGTACTGATTGCCCAAAAATACTGTCTGCCTGGCTGCAATTATTTGAGTACAAATCTAGTTCACGGCTTTTGGCTGGAATCAGATCTCCAAGTTGTAGTTTGTTTGGTCCAAACGATTTCCTTCATCAGGACCTGCAGCTTCGGCTCCGTACAATACATGGCGCCGTGGTGTGGCAGCGGGATGGGGATTCCCTCTGCAGGCTCAGCCATTCACAAGAAGCTTCACATTTTATGACTAAATACAAGACCTCCTCTGATTGGCTGAGGTGGAGGTTGTGATGTCACCCACCTGCCAATCAGAGGAAGCCTTGTATTCAGAGATCTGTTAAATGGGAACTGCCACACAGATTGAATTTGAACGATTCCTGCAGACGTTCGATCATTTTATAGTACATATCGGGCATTTCCTGGTGGAGTCTGCAATGCTCAGGTGACCTTCATCCCAGCCTAAACTTGTCCCCTCCCCCTCATCACACCCATGCCGACTAACCTGTGCCAGGTAGATGTGTATACTTACCTATTTTCAGGTCGCTCCACTCATGGGAGCCGGTTTCCCTGTATCAGTCAGCAGCAGCTGCAGGGGAGAGGAGGGAGCACTGACACCAGATTGGCTACAGGAGCCAACAGGTAATTCTCAGCCATTGTTGGCGCTCCCTCCTCTCCCCTGCAGCCACTGTTGGCTGACACAGAGGATCATGTAACCAGACCAGAGGTGCCTGAAGACAGGCGAGTTTATCTTTCATACACAGGTTAGTCAGCAGAGGTGTTAGGAGGGGGAGGGGACAGTTTCAAGAATAGTTCAGGTCATCCCAAAATTCGACTGTATTGATAGGCCGATGTTTACAAGGAAGAGAGCCAGAGGTCAGCACCTGATACATTCTTCTTGGGCCCCTCCCAGGCAGGAGATACTCGACTCACCTTTCCTACTCTCCACCACTGGTCACACGGGGTCCTTCCAGGGCCCAAGGAGACGCCGGGGTCCTTCCAGGGCCCAAGGAGACGCCGGGGCCTTCCAGGGACCAAGGAGACGCCGGGGTCCTTCCAGGGACCAAGGAGACGCCGCGTCCTTCCAGGGACCAAGGAGACGCCGGGGTCCTTCCAGGGCCCAGGGAGCATGCAACTCATTCACCTTTTTCATAACACTGGGGATTGGCCCTTGCGGTCACATGGGGGTGGAGACTGGAACAACTCGGAGGGTTTTAGGCCCGACACATGAACAGCGTATGGAGAAGGAAAGGAGAGTAAATGGTGATTTAATTGACTCCAATAGATTGTCAAAGCGAGATTTGCCGCATGTCTAGCAGCCATGACTCTCAACGCAGCACTGGGGACTTAAGCAGGCAATCTCCATCACATGGGGATGTGGAGGAAACCTTTAACTCCGAGACAGCTCCGCCCACAATAACTGGGACTTCTAGGGAGTGGAGGGTGGACAAGGTGGTGCAGGAGAAGGAATGAATGGGGGAGGGGTTGCCATAGGCATGGTTTGTAGTGGGATATGTAAAGTTCAAATCTGTTGCATCAGCTGACTTTGAGCCGTCGTACAAAAGATCGCTCACAGCTGAAGAGACCACAGACCGCTTGCCACGGGAACCAGATCCCTCCGTCTCGATATTTGCCTTGCCATACATGCGGGGGATGGTGGCAGAGATATCCCGATGCATCGTCATCATTTCCCTTCAGATTATTTTCACGCATAAGAATCAGTAATACTGAAGTTCCCATTTCCGGCTTCCATCATATACCCAGCCGTGTATGAGGCGGTCAGGTCCTCGTAGTTCCGGGACCCCCAGCAGTCCCTCCTCAGTCATACTGGATCAGGGAGTGGACTCGGTGCGGTTGGAGCTTCTCTGCGCCTCTCAAGGATTTCAGCTCAATCAGCACCAAACAGCTCAGGATCTCGGCGTGTTTCCGTTGCAGGAGGTCACATGCGGCTTTCATGGTTCCTGCAAAGAATTAAATGTTTTCAGTCATTCACATTATTCGTCATCGAAGGGGAGAGGAGGCACAAATGAGCCGTACAGCTTCAGGGACATGGATGCCTTATGTCCACACTGTGCACCTGCTGGATTCCGGGGAATCTCCATTGTTCTTCCAGTCCTGAACTTCCGGGAGGATCCGTGAATGGAAGAGAGTCAGAATATGGACAGGATTCCTCCATTCACAGATCACAGCACTGAAAGGACTTGGAAGAAGGGAGGAGTGCGGGGGAAGAGGATGGGGGGGGGGGTACCTTCATGTACCTATACAAAACTACAAACTACTCACTGAAACAAAACCTTAACAAAAAAAAAAAATTCTGAAATCAAGCCCTTCCCCCAGTCGCCGCCAACAGTCACCTGACATGGCGCTATTTTACTTACTGTCCTTAGAATGGCAGTGATGGCCCAGGTGTAGCCTAATGCTTTTATAACAGCTTTCCACTGCAAACATCTCAGAGCAGCCGGGAGAACGTTCAGATTCACATACACCGTCCCTGCGCCCCTCAGCCACCCCGCTCCGTCCCTGCGCCCCTCAGCCACCCCACCCCTGCGCCCCGCCCCTTCCCTGCGCCCCTCAGCCAGCCCGCTCCGTCCCTGCGCCCCTCAGCCAGCCCGCTCCGTCCCTGCGCCCCTCAGCCAGCCCGTTCCCGCCTGCGCCCCTCATCCAGCACTCTACGCCTGCGCCCCTCATCCAGCCCGTTTCCGCCTGCACCCCTCATCCAGCACTCTCCGCCTGCACCCCTCATCCAGCACTCTCCGCCTGCACCCCTCATCCAGCACTCTCCGCCTGCACCCCTCATCCAGCCCTCTCCGCCTGCACTCCCCATCCAGCCTGTTCCCGCCTGCACTCCCCATCCAGCCTGTTCCCGCCTGCACTCCCCATCCAGCCTGTTCCCGCCTGCACTCCCCATCCAGCACTCTCTGCCAGCACTCCCCAGGCACCCCGTCCCCGCCTGCACTCCCCAGGCACCCCGTCCCCGCCTGCACTCCCCATCCAGCACATGATCAGTAGAGCTCAGAGCAAGTTCCGTACCTCCTGTAGCCAGCAGATCATCAATGATGACAACTTTCTGTCCCGGATCCACAGCATCCGACTGAATTTCAATCTCTGCCTGAAGAAAGATCGAACAATTTATTGTGGCAAACCATCGCAGGCTCAGGGAAGATTTTGTGTTTATAACAGCAGACAAAATAAAAAATGCAGAAATATGAAAAGTAAAATCGAATATTTTAAATGTAGCACTTCCAGCCAGCGGATGGCGAGCCGCAAACACAAAGCACCACATTTCATTCATAGAAAGAGAACAGCAAGAGAGATCAGACTACACACCAATCTGTCCAATCCACCGCGGGGATCCATACACATGATATACACTACCAGGTGAGATATATATATTCTGTATACACAAAGTATATACTGTAGAGATTTTAGTACAGATCATCCGATGAGCTGACTGCAGAGTGGGAGGTTTGCAGATTGTCAGCTCCCAGGATCAGGGCCTCCTCACCCTCTTGTATTGTTCTGTATTGTCTCCCGTTATATTGTAAAGCGCTGAGCAAACTGTTGGCACCATAAATCCTGTATAGTACTAAAGGGAAGGGCAGTGCTGGACCCCCTGGGGGGGGGGGGGGGGGGGGTTTGGTCATCTACTGATATCAGAGTAGTTGGCCATAAACTCTGCAGTTTCCTCAGTTTGTAGCTGAATGAATCGGAGACGGAAGAGTTCAACTTTCAGATATCAATGTATTTCGATATAAAGCGCGGTCCCGGGAGGACGTCATATTACAATAGGCCAGGTGGGAAGGGGTTAAAGACGACTGATGAAGGACAATTGTTTTCGGCTCTGCGACAGTCTAATGATACAAAGACATTCCTACCTGTAAATTGTAGATACATCTCATGAAACGCCGATATATTACCGTCACATACAGGATACGGGACTCTGTCTGTACTGCCCGGGGTGGGGGAATGGGGGATGGGGGAAGGGGGGATGGGGGATGGGGGAAGGGGTGGGGATTTTTCCACATTTTCCACGTCTATGATAGGATATATAAGATGTATTCATACAACTTTCAGGCTGTATTTTTATACCCGTGATGAAGGGATCAATTCCTGGCCCCCGAAACATGTCTCTGTGAAAGTCTTTTATCTGAACATATATAGGTACAGATTTCTGATTGGTTACCTCCCAGTGTGACTCTTCCATCTCAGATTCATACAAGTTGGGGGGGAGGGGAGGGGATGAGGGGGGTAAGGTGTAATTAAAAATTAAACACAATAAGAAGGTAAAAACTCCATCTGATCATCAGTTGTATCATGTTGTTCCAGAATTTGCCTTCTAAGCAGCACCTATAGGGGGCGCTCCATTCCAAACTGATACGCACCTTTCCATACTCCAGGGTGTAGGACACGGACTCGGTGGGTCCAGGAAGTTTTCCCTTTTTCCGAATCAATACGAAGCCAATTCCCAGTCTCTGTGCCAAGACCGGACCGAACAGGAAACCACGAGAGTCCAGACCTGGAGGAAAACGAGGTGACGTCCTCAGACTCCGCCCACTACAAACCCACCATCGTCATCTAAATGAGAGGCTGCAGCCGCGGTAGAGGAGAGGGTCAGAGGCCGCGGTACAGGAGAGGGTCAGAGGCCGCGGTACAGGAGAGGGTCAGAGGCCGCGGTACAGGAGAGGGTCAGAGGCCGCGGTACAGGAGAGGGTCAGAGGCCGCGGTACAGGAGAGGGTCAGAGGCCGCGGTACAGGAGAGGGTCAGAGGCCGCGGTACAGGAGAGGGTCAGAGGCCGCACGCGCCTTGTAGGAGGCGGTCAGAGGCGGCACGCGTGTTGTAGGAGACGGTCAGAGGCGGCACGCGTGTTGTAGGAGACGGTCAGAGGCGGCACGCGCGTTGTAGGCGTTGCAGACCGGAGACAGATTACATGAGAGGGATAGAAATCACGGCTATAACAGGGCAGTAGGGAACAGTCTAGTATCTGCAGGGGCCCCGAGGGCCACACAAAAAGGACCCAAAGGCTGCAGGTTGGTGCTCTAACCAATTGGGTGTAATTGGGAGGGTCAAAGCTCCTCCCACATTCTGTGTTCAGCCAATACCCAGTCGGCTCTCTTACCGGCGATCACATCCACCTGGGGGAAGTTCCTCTGTAAGTGGCTCTCAAACAGATCGATGGCGGAGCGCAGAGCCTCAGGGTCCTTCAGGATCGGAGTGATGTCTCTGCAGAGGACAGGAACTGCATTACCGGCCAATCCCATCAAGGGGGGGGGGGGTCCTGATACTGTGGGAGGGGGCTCCTCTGACATGGGGGGGCTCCTGATACTAGGGGAAAAGGGGGGATCCTGATACTGGGGGGGCTCCTGATGCTGGGGGGGAAAGGGGGCTCCTCTGACATGGGGGGGCTCCTATGACATGGGGGGGGCTCCTGATACTAGGGGAAAAGGGGGGATCCTGATACTGGGGGGGCTCCTGATGCTGGGGGGAGGGCTCTCTGACCTGGGGGGATGGGGATCTCTGACTCTCCTCACCGGAAGGTGACCCCGGGGGAGGGGTAGTCGGGGAATTCTCGCACCGATCGGTACAGCACCGCCTGCCTCTCCTCATCGTTCATGGTCGTCACGTGGCGTCCCGTCCTCTAGAAGGACCGGAGGTGATGTCAGCGCGGAAACCGGAAATAGGCGGGGCGTAGCCGGAGACGAGGGTCGGGCTGCAGATTGGAGCTCCACTTTTGACAGGAAACATGTGACCTCCACTTTGTTATATTAGTTTGTTTTCAAAAATGGAGGAGTGGAGCTCCGGGAGGCAAATTACTAGTTCTGGTATGATGAAGATAGGGGGTGGGGTCGGGGGTGTAGTGGACGGGGCACTGATAGGGGGAGGTTCTATCAGTAGATAGAGGAGAGGATACAGGGGGGGTTCCGGGTGTAATATTATTATTGCAGGGTGACAGTGTCAGAGGTATGGAATGTGGGGGGAGGGGCACAGTGCCAGAGGTATTGAGGGGTGCAGTATCAGAGGTATTGGGGGGATGGGGTACACTGTCAGAGATATTGGGGGGAGGGGGTGCAGTATCAGAGGTATTGGGGGGAGGGCCCAGTGGCAGCGGTATTGAGGGGTGCAGTATCAGAGGTATTGGGGGGAGGGGGTGCAGTGTCAGAGGTATTGGGGGGAGGGCCCAGTGGCAGCGGTATTGAGGGGTGCAGTATCAGAGGTATTGGGGGGAGGGGGCGCAGTGTCAGAGGTATTGGGGGGATGGGGCGCAGTGTCAGAGGTATTGGGGGGAGGGGGTGCAGTGTCAGAGGTATTGGGGGGTGCAGTGTCAGAGGTATTGGGGGGAGGGCCCAGTGGCAGCCGTATTGAGGGGCACAGTATCAGAGGTATTGGGGGGAGGGGGTGCAGTGTCAGAGGTATTGGGGGGATGGGGCGCAGTGTCAGAGGTATAGTGGGGAGGAGGTGCAGTGTCAGAGGTATTGGGGGAGGAGGTGCAGTGTCAGAGGTATAGTGGGGAGGGGGTGCAGTGTCAGAGGTATTGGGGGGAGGGTGTGCAGTGTCAGAGGTATTGGGGGGATGGGGCGCAGTGTCAGAGGTATTGGGGGGAGGGGGCGCAGTGTCAGAGGTATTGGGGGGATGGGGCGCAGTGTCAGAGGTATTGGGGGGAGGGGGTGCAGTGTCAGAGGTATTGGGGGGCGCAGTGTCAGAGGTATTGGGGGGAGGGGGCGCAGTGTCAGAGGTATTGGGGGGAGGGGGCGCAGTGTCAGAGGTATTGGGGGGATGGGGCGCAGTGTCAGAGGTATTGGGGGGAGGGGGTGCAGTGTCAGAGGTATTGGGGGGTGCAGTGTCAGAGGTATTGGGGGGAGGGCCCAGTGGCAGCGGTATTGAGGGGTGCAGTATCAGAGGTATTGGGGGGATGGGGCGCACTGTCAGAGGTATTGGGGGGATGGGGCGCAGTGTCAGAGGTATAGTGGGGAGGGGGCGCAGTGTCAGAGGTATTGGGGGGATGGGGCGCAGTGTCAGAGGTATAGTGGGGAGGGGGCGCAGTGTCAGAGGTATTGGGGGGATGGGGCGCAGTGTCAGAGGTATTGGGGGAGGAGGTGCAGTGTCAGAGGTATAGTGGGGAGGGGGCGCAGTGTCAGAGGTATTGGGGGGAGGGGGCGCAGTGTCAGAGGTATTGGGGGGAGGGGGCGCAGTGTCAGAGGTATTGGGGGGAGGGGGCGCAGTGTCAGAGGTATTGGGGGGAGGGGGTGCAGGGTCAGAGGTATTGGGGGAGGGGCGCAGCGTCATTCGCTCGGTAACCCCACCCCCTCTCCTGGACACCACAATGGAACTGGCTGGTTTCAGGTGAATTCTCTCATTCTGAGGCCCCACCAGCCCCTCCCGCGCCATTGGAATAATAGTACTCTGAACAGCAGTTTCATCCAATCAGAGGGAGGGGGTGGAGTCAGCTGTGTGACCACAATGGCGGGACACAACTCCACCATCACATTTTTTGGTAAATTGAAGCTGAACTTCTCTCAGTCAACATTTTTAATCCTTATATTGCCAGAATCAGTAAAATTAGAAAGTTTCAGATTTATTGGCTTAAAGTTTGTTTTTTTACATTTCTTCAGTTACTTCCTGGTTTCCATGCCTAGGCAAATGATGATTATTATTATACAGGATTTATGGCGCCAACAGTTTGCTCAGCGCTTTACAAAATAACAGAAGAGAATACAGCAACAATACAAGAGGGTGAGGTGGCCCTGATCCCAGGAGCTTACAATCTAGGAGGGAGGGGCTAGTGGTACAAAAGGTAATAACTGTGGGGGATGGGCTGGTGGGAGGAGTAGAAGATTCCATTATTAGCTGAGGGCAGGATAGGCTTCCCTGAAGAGATCGGTTTTCAGTGATTGCCTAAAAGTGAGCAGAGTAGGCGATAGTCTGATAGATTGGGGTAGAGAGTTCCAGAGGATGGGGAAGCTCTGAAGAAGTCCTGGAGACAAGCATGGGAGGAGGAGACAAGGGTGCTAGAGAGTAGGAGGTCTTGCGAGGAGCGGGAGGACGGTTTGGGTGATATTTAAAGACAAGATTGGTGATGTAATTTGGGGCGGAGTTATAAATGGCTTTATACATTGTTAGCGTTTTGAATTTTATCCATTGGGAAACTGGGAGCCAGTGGAGGGATTGGCAGAGAGGGGTGGAGGACACTGAGTGGAGGGATTGGCAGAGGGGGGTGGAGGACACTGAGTGGAGGCCAGTGGAGGGATTGGCAGAGAGGGATGGAGGACACTGAGTGGAGGCCAGTGGAGGGATTGGCAGAGGGGGGTGGAGGACACTGAGTGGAGGGATTGGCAGAGAGGGGTGGAGGACACTGAGTGGAGGGATTGGCAGAGAGGGGTGGAGGACACTGAGTGGAGGGATTGGCAGAGGGGGGGTGGAGGACACTGAGTGGAGGCCAGTGGAGGGATTGGCAGAGGGGGGTGGAGGACACTGAGTGGAGGGATTGGCAGAGGGGGGTGGAGGACACTGAGTGGAGGCCAGTGGAGGGATTGGCAGAGAGGGGTGGAGGACACTGAGTGGAGGGATTGGCAGAGGGGGGTGGAGGACACTGAGTGGAGGCCAGTGGAGGGATTGGCAGAGAGGGATGGAGGACACTGAGTGGAGGCCAGTGGAGGGATTGGCAGAGGGGGGTGGATGACACTGAATGGAGGGATTGGCAGAGGGGGGTGGAGGACACTGAGTGGAGGGATTGGCAGAGGGGGGTGGAGGACACTGAGTGGAGGGATTGGCAGAGGGGGGTGGAGGACACTGAGTGGAGGGATTGGCAGAGGGGGGTGGAGGACACTGAGTGGAGGGATTGGCAGAGGGGGGTGGAGGACACTGAGTGGAGGGATTGGCAGAGGGGGGTGGAGGACACTGAGTGGAGGGATTGGCAGAGGGGGGTGGAGGACACTGAGTGGAGGGATTGGCAGAGGGGGGTGGAGGACACTGAATGGAGGCCAGTGGAGGGATTGGCAGAGAGGGGTGGAGGACACTGAATGGAGGGATTGGCAGAGGGGGGTGGAGGACACTGAGTGGAGGGATTGGCAGAGGGGGGTGGAGGACACTGAATGGAGGCCAGTGGAGGGATTGGCAGAGGGGGGTGGAGGACACTGAGTGGAGGGATTGGCAGAGGGGGGTGGAGGACACTGAGTGGAGGGATTGGCAGAGGGGGGTGGAGGACACTGAATGGAGGGATTGGCAGAGGGGGGTGGAGGACACTGAATGGAGGCCAGTGGAGGGATTGGCAGAGAGGGGTGGAGGACACTGAATGGAGGGATTGGCAGAGGGGGGTGGAGGACACTGAGTGGAGGGATTGGCAGAGGGGGGTGGAGGACACTGAATGGAGGCCAGTGGAGGGATTGGCAGAGGGGGGTGGAGGACACTGAATGGAGGGATTGGCAGAGGGGGGTGGAGGACACTGAATGGAGGGATTGGCAGAGGGGGGTGGAGGACACTGAATGGAGGCCAGTGGAGGGATTGGCAGAGGGGGGTGGAGGACACTGAGTGGAGGCCAGTGGAGGGATTGGCAGAGAGGGGTGGAGGACACTGAATGGAGGGATTGGCAGAGGGGGGTGGAGGACACTGGATGGAGGCCAGTGGAGGGATTGGCAGAGAGGGGTGGAGGACACTGTCGGGGGGCGCGGGAAGACTAGGAGCTCGGTTTTGGAGAAGTTCAGTTTAAGGAAGTGGAGGAACATCCAGTCTGATATGTCGTTCAGTAGGCTTGTGATTTGGGCGGAGACTGAGGGGTTGAGAGATAGATTTGTATGTCATCGGCATAGAAGAATGATAGCGGGTAGTTCAGGAGAGAAAGTAGAGTAGCCAGGAGGAGAAATCATCAAGAAAGCAGGACACGGGTCCAGGAGGCCGATAGATCACTGCAATCCGCAGAGAAATGGGAGAAAACAACCAGATGCAGCGAGTCTAGAAAGATTGAGAGGAGGGAGTGTTAGGGAGGACTTGAAAGGTGCTCAGCGGGAATAGAAGCAAACCATCCTCACCACCTTTGCGACCACTGTGTCTGTGTGAGTGGGTCCAAAGGAGGCCTCCATATGAAAGTGCTGCGGGGGGGGGGGTTTTGGAAAGCAGAATCTGCTGCTTGGAGCCAGGTCTCTAATTGCTAGTAGGTTAAGGGAGCGGGAGACAAAAAGGTCATGGACAGAGGTGAGCTTATTACAGACAGAGCGGGCATTCCAGAGCACACATGAAAAAGGGAGGGTGGTTTTTGGGAGCATGTGGACCAATATTAAATTGGAGGGGATTGCGGCTATTCCCAGAAGACAGGATGCCTGGTGTGGGGGTGAGATAGTGGAGGACCAGGGTTTGAGGAGATACCCCCAGAGGTTAGGAGAAGGAGGGTGAGGAAAGTAAGATGGGAGGGGATGTACACGAGCGCACACGCCTTCCAGTCCTGGTGTTTGGGCCAGCAGGAGAGTGAAGTATCAGCAGGAGAGGAGAGCAGTAGTAGGGAGATGGTAGCATTGAGGGGGAGATGTACACATTTCTGGTGGAGCAGAGGGGTAAAGAAGAGAGATTTTGGAAACGCAGGAAAAGTAATATGAAAAGGAGTAGAGGGGACATATTACAAAAAAGGTACACGGAGAGGGACTCAGACTTGTAGATGGTTCCCGGGGTGTTTGCTTGCAGTCTGTCCAGCATGCAGGAGAGTTTCTTGCATCTTCCTGCTGCTGGTGTTTAAACTGCTTCTTAGCACTCAATCAATGCAGCACCCCATCAGTGACTGCTTGCCGCCCCCCACACCCCCAAAAGTGATCTCCCCCCATAAGCTGGTCTAAATTTATGGGGAGATGGTCAAATGAGCGCTCTTCTCCGCCCCAATTAGGATCTGATAAGGATCACATGAATGGGGGGGGGGGGGGGGGGGGATGATTCTCAAGGAGACCAGAAACAGACTACAGTCATAAACGGGTGCAGCTAGAGGTGAGGACTGGTCAACATATACACAAATATAAATACACAGCACTCAGGCAATGCAGCACCATCAGTGACTGTGCCCCCCCCAAATCAGTGAATGAAAGGTCATACATCACAGGAGTCTTCCTGGGAGGGGCTTTCAGCTAAGCACACCCTCCTGCAAAGATGAATGTAGATTGTAAGCTCCCAGGATCAGGACCGTTTCCTCTTGTACCAAAATTGTATTGGCGCTATATAAATCCTGTCTAAACAAACATTAATCTGCCGTTACACAAGCTGGACATAAAACCACTTAAAGTTCCACTCACACTGTCAAAAAAAAAATAAGCTACAAAAACAGTTTCTGCTGACTTTAAAAACAGCCACTTACCTGTCCCTCGATCCCATGGTGAGTCCCCCGCAGCCCGTTTCACCAGCCGTCCTGTATTCCAGGCGTCGGCATTTTCACAAGTGCTGCACTTCCTGAATGGCCCCCTAGCCTTCTGGGACCTGTCACGTGTCCCACAAAACTACAGAGAGGGGGCAGACACCTTCTGCTTCCAATCAGAAGTGGGAGCAGGTACCTATCAAATACAGGTACCTGCTCCCCCCCCCCCCCAAAAGGTGCCAATCCTTAAAGCAGAACTTTCCTTTTGGGTGGAGCTCCGCTTTAA